>NC_091233.1:3810898-3830898 GCF_040958095.1 Procambarus clarkii | reverse complement strand
CCACCACACTCCACCAGTCATCCACAACAGCACCATCACACTCCAGCAGTCATCCACAACAGCACCACCACACTCCACCAGTCATCCACAGCCACCTCATGAGCGATAAAAGAATCAGACTAATCACATCTGCTATACATAATTACACAAATTAATATAGACGTAAACTTTGTATCTGACAGCTTCACATACTTTACAGATGGATCAGTAGACCAGGGGACAAGAATTCAGAGCTGCAGTTAAGGCAGAAAAGTTTGTAGTTAGTTGGAGATTCTCATAAAGGTGTTCAACTTCACAGAAATGGAAGCCTTTCAAATTATTTTGGAACATGCTCTTGCTGAACACCGACCACCTGTTATCATACACACAGATTCGAGAACTGAAACCGTGCATAGAAGAAAACGTATACATAACAACATCCATCTGACGACTAATGTCATATCATTAGTGTAAACACTCAAATATCATAGGGATCGCGTACTTATTAACCCTGAGGCAAGTCACGTAGGAATACTAGGGAATGACATTGCAGACGAAGCTGCAAAACTTGCACCTAAGAAAGAAAATGCAGACATTTGCATACCTCAGAGTATAGCACAGATTAAGGAAATAATAGACAGAGCAGTAATGAAGATGTTCAGTAAATACAACACATCAGCTGCAACATCAGGATCTGGAGGTTGGTACAAGAATTCAGCCAACTACGAATATTTTGATGAAATGGAGCAACAGAAAATCTGAATTACCTTACATATGCATCAGGCTTGTCTACGCATGTGCATGCGAAATAGACTTCCGGATTCCAGAAGATGATAGGAAAAGTCAGCACTGGAAAGTGAGGCCCGACAGACCACTGGAACATTACAACTGCATATTTTGCAGACATTAAGTCCCATTAATGTGTTTGAAAACTAGACCCCTAACTCACACATCTGGAAATTAAGAAAGTGATGACATTTCGGTCCATACTGGACCATTAGTCTTAGACGTGATGATTGGGTCACCTTTCATTTTGTTCACACTTGTTCAACGATGCTGTTTCTTTAGCGTGTTGCAATCGAATTGCAAATATGTAATCGTTTGGGCTTTTAAGTTTAAGGTGACTTATCACAGAAGTTAGAGATTATAGAAATGTTTTGAGATATTTTGCGTTGGGAAAAACATTATTTTTTCTTTTACTTGTAGTTTAAAATTTCACTCAGACATGAACAGAGAACGATAGCTTCATAACTCCAACATTGCAAATGTAAAAAAAAAAGACACCAAACCTTCTTTTGATAATTATAGAGGTATTTTAACTATGTAGCACATACACACAAAAAAATGACAGATGTCATTTTTTTTACTGAAGAGGAAATGAATCTCTGTTCTTAGTTCACCAACCCTTGTCTGTTTTTACCGTGACGATATATTCCTGGAGTGTGGCACGAGAGGTGGGGAGGACTAGCTATATGTCTAAGCACAACCAAGGAGTCAAATGTCTCTACGGTTCACGTCAGCACTGTGGAGAAATACCCGACCGACCCCTGCAACATTATCTAACACAATGCTGAGTTACAAACCCATACAATTTCAGCTAAGATTCAACAGAGTAGAAGAAGTTTTAAACACATTGGGCATAGTCTCACTAAAACGAACATACAAGTCATGAATACCCATATTCCACCTAAGTAAAACAGAAACCAGAAACAAGTAGTAACACTTAGTGGGCCAGCCAGAGGCTCAGGGATCCCACAGGAATATCCCTGCAAAACAACAAAAATATATTAAGGTTCTCTACACAATCTGTGCTGTTAATCTCCAGAAATATGTGTTGGAGACGGGCAGGTGTTGCTGGTGTGGACGATGGAGGCCGTTGTGTGCGGTGAGCTCACTGCAGGAGGCTCCTGGTGACCGCCCACGTAACACCGCTTAATGATATTAACCACTTTAATCACGACTTTCAGAACCACTCTAAAATTTTCAGGACTTCCTTTCGAGCCCAAAGCTTCGCGCTGAATAAATCAGGGATTCCAAGTAACAGCATTACCCGCTGCATCTCATAACTTTCACAAAGCCTTACTATTTCCTTTGTTCATATTCGAAGCGACATCACTCTACATTACTTTGCAATTAGACCATTCCAAACGGTATTTTCCCACTCGACAAACATTCACCTCTCTGAATATGGCTGATCCTGTTTATTACAGTGAAAATTCCTCTTTTCATATCATTGGGAGTGACATTATAGATATATAATATTTTTGTCCTTGTGAGACACACACACACATACATGACAAGTAGAAAGAGTAACGTAACGTAAAAAGAAAAAAAAATTATTGGGTGAAATTCACAATTTTCAGCGCAGAGTCCCGACATATTATTTTAACACACCTGTGACAGATATGAGGAACTAGATACTTCTATGTCACTGATGATTACGCAGAGCTCCTGACAGAACTCAAGATAGATAAAGACAGACAAGTTATATGCAGTGTCGGTAGAATAGCTACTGGACCCCATTCAAGATAATTAATGAAGATAGAGAGTCAGCAAACCAGTGGAACATTGTAAAGTGAATTCGCGATCAAAGAGATAAAAAAAAAGATCTTGGAATATAAATATATACCGAAGCGTAAATCAACTGACGTACATGAACAGCATATGGTAAATTGGCAGGCCACGGCACAGCCTACACGAACCTACACATGGAGGCACTCAGAATGTTTCACACAGATAAGGACTGACTGGTGCTGGAGTGCACAGCGTCAGTGTTGAGCCATAACCTCATAAACAACTACACCAATATAGAGGCGGAACTAAGGCTTGCTATATGACTGCTCCCAGCATCGAGGGAACTCATCAATTGGTAAAAAAAAATCGAACTCAATTTAACGACATTGGTACAAAAACGATGATTAAATGATCATAACAACTATAATTTTTTTGAGCTGGTATTATGTTTATAGAAATATGGATGCATGTACAAAACAGGGAACTATTATCTAAATTGAAAATTAAGTAACTTTTTTCGGACTGATATACAGATAGGTCGATGAGGAGCAATGGCAATAGATGTCAGGGGAAAATGTTATTAAAGTGCCGTGTCAAAGGCATAAAAACTCACAATTTGAACAGAATTAGATCCAGATAATAATAGTGTAGTAACAGGAGATATGATCAGGCCAGCAAACATCAACAGGATGGAAGTCAAGCGTAAATGGGAAATATTATCATGCGTTCAAACTGTGTTTTCCTCATGTGTGTCTTTAATTTTAGTCTAATGAACCGTTGAAAAATAAATAAGACAAGCAAAAATAAATTATGTTCCATTGTTGAGTAAGTAAAGACAAGTCCAATAGTATTTTTTTCACATATACCAAACAAATATTTGGGTGAATATTTCACCGATTATTTTGAAATTTTGACACAACTTTCCATTCGAATACGCTCGTGTTTGTATATACATGCTATATAAATGTAACACCTGTGAAGGGTAAATACATGCTTTAATGAGAAACACGGCCATCTGTTGCACGGAAATGCAACACACGATACACTATATATGTTACGATTCCATTTCAATGTTTCTGATTGCATTGATAAATGGAATTTGCATAGATTTAAATTTATTTTCATTTTGATTGAATTATGTTGTGTGACATTGCGTTGGAAATGAGCTGTGTTGTTTACCATACCAATCATTTCGTTATGCCATGTGTGTGACAGGTAAAAACATGCGTTTTCGAAAAAACAACGCCATCTGTTGGACGTAAGAGAAACACATGTTGTAATCTCCAAAAGTTCTTCAACGATTGCTTCAAAATTTTGACACAACATTCCATTCGAATCTGTGCGTTTTTTTATATACCTATAATATAGATGTCACACCTGTAACAGGTAAAAACAAGTTTTTTTGAAAAACAGAGCAATCTGCTGCCCGTAAAAGCAACACACGCTATACTAAATACTTTACGGTTCCATTTCAATGTTTCCGAATGCATAAATAAATTGAATTTTCATAGATTTCGATTTATTTTCCTTTTTATTGAATTATTTTGAATGACATTGAATTGAAGATAAACTGTGTTGTTTACCATACCATTTATTTCATGAGTAGAGTTTATTTTTTTATTTGTTATTGTTTTTCATTTCGTTTTTCAACTGTTCTTCTTATTTTTCAGTGATGAGAACATCAGATTATTTGATGTTCCCATTTTTCTGATGGGGAAATCAGATCATTTGGGAATGAATCGGACGATGGAGTGAGGAATGGTGGGGAGGACGATAAGATGGTGGGGAGGACGATAAGATGGTGGGGAGGACAACGGGATGGAGGGAGTGGGGGATGGTGAGGAGAACCAGGGGAACGGTGGGTGGAGGATTGGTGGGGAGGATGAGGAGAAGGGGGAGTGGGGGATGGTGGGGAGGACGAGGGGATGGGGTTATGGGAGATGGTTGGTAGGACGAAGGGATAGGTGAGTGGAGAATAGTGGGGAGGACGAAGGGAGTGAGGATGATGGGGAGGATCGGGGGGAGTGAGAAAGAGACCAGAAATCTCAAGTTAGTGGCAAGTGCTCTATGTTGCATCTGATTAAGAGTTTTAGTGTTATTCTCCCTAGAGGTACTTAAGTTGCAATGTTGCACATCCATTAGCACCTTGAGTTGCAGTTGTTTACACCCCTTAGCTACTTGAGTTATAGATGTACACACCCATTAACACCTTGAGCTGCCGAGTTATACACACACTAACAAATATATATTGAGCTACCCTCTGTAGACAAGTTTATTTCCTAGCATATTTGGTTGCTACAGCTTTTCTTTACATAAATTTTCACTCAAAATATTGTAACAAACGAGCTGTTTATTAATGTTTTCCTCTGTAGCCTAACAGAAGGATATAAGTGAAGCGTCAGTCAGACATCCATCAGATGGGTTCATCTCAGGACAGAGTATTTCCATCAACTCCAAGTCAATCACGTTTACACACCTGACCTTTTTTGGTGAGGTTCTATCAAATGTTTCAACAAAATTCACGACCATTACCTATGTTTCTTCATGACACTCGAGACTATTGTTTCATTTTGCTGGCAATGGTAGTGGCTTATCAGATGCGTTTTTATTATTTTAAAAAGTTAATTCTTTGTTACTTACTAAAAGTTTTACCAAAGGTTTTATTAGCGTCTCAAAAAGGCCTTTTTATAACTCATTTCCATTGAATTGAGATTAATTTCAGGACGTAGAGACCTATACATTCTCGTCCTCGGGTCTTCACCATATTGGTTGCAAGTTCTGTTGCTTTCTCTCGTGTGATGTTACAGTAAGATAAACAGGAATTGTTAAGGGATGGTAGCATAGAGAGGAGTCTGGGCTCTATATGGTCGTACTAGATGATTAGCTTCTCCTGGTTAATTCTTGCGAAGTGAGAAACGTGAGGGTGAGCCTTAACCTGGCCCCTAGATGTCTAAAAAATAATAACAGTATAATAATTTTCTGTATTAATATTGTATATTTCTCTATGCGGGAAAATGACCTTAATCGTGTTACTAGATTGCTTCTACTGATTCTAATTTGAACAACTTTTTGGCATTACCAACAAAGGTTGCATGATGGAATCCTTTCCGAAGCTAAACAAAAAAAAATATGAAATAACTGTGGAATTTTTGTTCCATAACTCCATGATCATAACTACACTATTCAGCCATAGGATGATGACTTTACACATTTTTTTTTTAATTTTAATCCAGAGATTCCACGATTCAGATAACGATTACGAAGGCACTGAAAAACCCTCCTTGTTTAGTCAGGACAGCGAATACGTCTTCATCTTGGACAGGTCAAATCAGAGGCCCAGGTTGTAGATTAGAGCCCTGAGTCTGTAGGTCTCTGTCGGCGGAAGAATGTTTGACACTGATAATGGGCTTGGGTTGGAATGTTGTGATCTCGAAGGTCGGTTCCTGAGACCTAGTACTGTGATCACGTGATCTTGTGTGATTTATTGGTTTAGGATTTGGTTTTAGGATATAAATTAGGATATTAGGATTGGGTTTAGGATTAGATTTGTAAGTGTGTTTTCTTGTGGGTTATTTAAATGAATTGTATACGCTTCTGTGTGTCGTTATATGACTCTTTTTGCCTTTTTCTTCATTATACTGATACTTATAAGTGCGTGCATGTGAATGTGTGTGCATTCTTTGTGTTTGAATGTGTGTGTGTATGGGTGTACTCACCTATTTGTACTCACCTATTGTGCTTGCGAGGGTTAAGCTTTGGCTCTTTGGTCTCGCCTCTCAACTGTCAATCAACTGTGTACAGATTCCTGAGCCTACTGGGCTCTGTCATATCTACATTTGAAACTGTGCATGGAGTCAGACTCCACAACATCACTGCCTAATGCATTCCATCTGTTAACTACTTTGACACTGAAAAGTTCTTTCTAACGTCCCTGTGGCTTATGTGGGTACTCAGTTTCCACCTGTGTCCCCTTGTTAGCGTACCTCCCGTGTTGAATAGTTTATCCTTGTCTACCCGGTCGATTCCCTTGAGGATTTTTGTAAGCAGTGATCATGTCTCCCCTTACTCTTCTGATTCCAGTGTCGTAAGGTGCATTTCCCACAGCCTTTCCTCGTAACTCATGCCTCTTAGTTCTGGGACTAGTCTAGTGGCATATCTTTGAACATTTTCCAGCTTCATCATGTGCTTGACAATGTACGGGCTCCATGCTGGAGCAGCATACTCCAGGATTGGTCTTACATATGTGGTATACAAGATTTTGAATGATTCCTTGCACAGGTTCCTGAAGGCTGTTCTGATGTTAGCCAGCCTCGCATATGCCGCAGACGTTATTTTCTTTATGTGGGCTTCAGGAGACAGGTTTGGTGTGATATCAAATCCTAGATCTTTCTCTCTGTCCGTTTCATTAAGTACTTCATCTCCTATTATGTATCCTGTGTCTGGCCTCCTGTTTACACCGCCTAGTTTCATTACTTTGCATTTACTCGGGTTGAACTTCAACAGCCATTTGTTGGACCATTCATTCAGACTGTCTAGGTCATCTTGTAGCCTCTTACTATCGTCCTCAGTTTCAATCCTCCTCATAATTTTTGTATCATCGGCAAATATTGAGAGAAACGATTCTATACCCTCTGGAAGATTATTCACATATATCAGAAACAGTACAGGTCCAAGGACTGACCCCTGCGGGACTCCACTCGTAACGTCTCGCCAATCTGAGACCTCACCCCTCACATTGACTCGTTGTCTCCTGTTACTTAGGTACTCCTGTATCCAACGGAGTACCTTCCCTTTCACTCCAGCCTGCATCTCCAGTTTTTTCACTAGCCTCTTGTGTGGCACTGTGTCAAAGGCTTTCTGACAATCCAGAAATATGCTGTCTGCCCACCCTTCTCTTTCTTGCCTTATTTTTGTTGCCTGGTCGTAGAATTCAAGTAACCCTGTGAGGCAGGACCTGCCATCCCTGAATCCATGTTGATGCTGTGTTACAAAGTTCTTTTGCTCCAGGTGCACCACTAGCTTTCTTCGCACAATCTTCTCCATCATCTTGCATGGCATGCAGGTTAGGGACACTGGTCTGTAATTCAATGCCTCCTGTCTATCCCCTTTCTTGTATATCGGGACTACGTTAGCTGCTTTCCAAATTTCTGGCAGTTCCCCTGTTGCCAGTGATTTGTTATACACCATGGAGAGCGGGAGGCACAGTTCTTCTGCTCCTTCCTTTAGTATCCAAGGGGAGATTCCATCTGGGCCTATAGCCTTTGTCACATCCAATTCTAGTAAACACTTCCTTACTTCCCCGCTGGTAATCTCAAACTCTTCCAGTGGTTCCTGGTTAGCTATTCCCTCTCTTATCTCTGGGATTTCTCCTTGCTCTAAGGTGAAGACCTCCTGGAATTTCTTATTCAATTCCTCACACACTTCCTTGTCGTTTGTAGTGAATCCTTCTGCCCCTAACCTTAATTTCATAACCTGTTCCTTCACTGTTGTTTTTCTCCTGATGTGGCTATACAGCAATTTAGGCTGAGTTTTTGCCTTGCTTGCGATGTCATTTTCGTATTGTCTTTCTGCCTCTCTTCTCATCCTGACATATTCATTCTTGGCATTCTGGTATCTTTCTCTGCTCTCCAGTGTCCTGTTATTCCTATAGTTTCTCCATGCCCTTTTACATTGCTGCTTAGCTAGCCTATATCTCTGATTAAACCATGGGTTTCTCATCTTCATTTCACTGTTTTCCTTTTGGACTGGGACAAACTTGTTTGCTGCATCCTTGCATTTTTGCGTGATGTATTCCATCATATCTTGGGCCGTCTTTTCCCTGAGCTCTGTTTCCCATGCTATATCTGCTAGGCATTTTATTATCTCCTCATAGTTTCCCTTTCGGTATGCTAACCTTTTGGTTTCGGTATCCCTCCTCGAGTTCAATAACCCTTCTTCAATCAGGTACTCAAACACCAATACACTGTGGTCGCTCATTCCTACTGGGTCCTCAAAACTGATTTCTCTTATGTCAGAGTCGTTCAGGGTAAAAACCAGGTCGAGTCTCGCTGGTTCGTCATTTCCTCTCATCCTTGTGGGTTCACTGACATGCTGGGTTAAGAAGTTCCTAGTCGCCACCTCCAGTAGTTTGGCTCTCCACGTATCCTCGCCTCCATGCGGTTCCTTGTTCTCCCAATCAATCCTGCCATGATTGAAGTCTCCCATGATGAGCAGGTGGTATCTATTTCTACAGGCAGAAGAGGCTGCCCTCTCAATTATAGTGTTAACTGCCATGTTGTTGCTTTCGTACTCTTGACTGGGTCTTCTGTCATTTGGTGGAGGATTATATATTACTGCTACTACCATCCTTGGTCCTCCCATTGTCATGGTGCCTGCTATGTAGTCTCTGAACTCCTCACAGCCCAGGATAGCCATCTCCTTAAAACTCCATTCCTTTCTCATGAGTAGGGTCACTCCTCCTCCTCCCCTACCTTCCCTCTCTTTCCTTATTATTGTGTACTCCTGGGGAAACACGGCATTCGTTATGATTCCAGAGAGTTTTGTTTCAGTGAGTCCAATTACATCTGGGTTCACTTCTTGTGCTCTTTCCCTTAGTTCACTTGCCTTGCTTGTGATCCCATCTATGTTCGAGTACATTGCCCTGAAACTAACTCTCTTCTGCTTCTCCTCTGGTGAGGACCTTTGGGGTCTGGGGTGAGCGGGAGCTGGGAGGATCTTGTATGGGGAGACTGGTGGAGGAGGAAGGGCTTGGGGGGGGTAGGGGGGAGGGGGATGGTAGGGGGAGTGGGTGAGGGGGGGAGGGGGAGGGTAGGGGGAGTGGGTGAGGGGGGGAGGGGGAGGGTAGGGGGAGTGGGTGAGGGGGGGAGGGGGAGGGTAGGGGGAGTGGGTGAGGGGGGAGGGTTGGGGGGTGGGTGAGAGGGGGAGGGTTGGGGGGGTGGGGGGATGGGGGAGAAAGGGGGGTTTGGGGGGGGCAATAAAGTGGGGAGGGCTTGGGGGGCGTGGGGGGAAAGGGAAGGCTGAGCTAGGTGGTTGAGGAAGAGGGGAGGGTTTTGGGGAGTGGTGGAGAGGGGAAGGCTTAGGTGGGGCGGGGGAGAGTGTGGAGCTTAGGGGAGTGGGGAGAATGGAGGGCTTGTGGGTGGGAGGGACGGAAGGGCATGTGGGAGAAGGGAGGGCTTGGGGGATGAGGAAGAAGGAAGGTCCTGGGGGGAGGGGGGAGTGGGAGGAGGGGGGTGAGTGGGAGGAGGGGGGTGAGTGGGAGGAGGGGGGTGAGTGGGAGGAGAGGGGTTGGGGGGGGAGGGTGCCTCAGGTGGGTACTTAGTGGGGGGCTGACAGGGGTTGGGGCAGGTAGGGTGTCTGTTGGGTGGAATGAGGGGGTGGTGCCGCACTCCCTGTGGCTAATGCACTGTTTGAGGAGGGTTCCCCATTCCCCTCTGGGATTGTAGGGATCGGGGGTGTGGCTCACTGATTCCTTTCTCTCTCCCTGCGCTCCTTCCTCGCGTCTGCTGCTTGCATTCTCTCTTCCCTTGTCATATCCCTCTGCAAGAATACTCTTTTGAACTTCTCTACACCTACTAGACAGCACTTCCTTTCTAATAGTTCCTCTTTCGCGATTTCGCTCATGAAAACCACCTTTATCATTTGGTCTCTGTCCTTGTTGTACTTTCCAAGACTGAAAACCTTTTCAACATTTCGCTCAGCTCCCTCCATCCCTACCTCTTTAAGGATCTCTTTAATCATGTTTTTGTCCTTGTCTCTCCGCTCCTTTGGTCTGGTCCCTGTTTGCTCCTTAATGCCTGCTACTACTACTGCTCTATTTCTCTCTATCAGCCGGCTAGTACATCTAGCCGCTTCCTGAGAGGTGGCCACTTCCATGGCAACTTCCTTAACTGCAGACCTAGCTTCAGGGCTCGTTTTAAGTATTTCAGCAAATGAGAGCTGAGGTGTGGAGGTCCCCTCCACAGTAGCATTCCTGTCTCCCTGAGGCACAGTTTGTGTCCGGTATTGTGGAGAAGTCTCCTTCAGGCTTCTTATCTCCTCCTTTGCTGCCCTTAGTTCAACGTGCAGGTTGGCAACTGTCTCCCTCATTACCCTCAGTTCTTCACTGAATTCCTCCCACATTTGCTGGAATACTCCCTTCATCCCGGCTTCCTGTTCCACCCCTTCCTCTGAATTTGTTCCAGCCGCGATTGACATCCTGCGTGTGCCAGCCCGAGTTCGTGTCCCTTCCATGTTTTGCCCGAGAGAGGGAGAGAGAGAGAGAGAGAGGGAGGGAGAGAGGGAGAGATAGAGAGAGAGAGAGAGGGAGAGAGGGAGAGATAGAGAGAGAGAGAGAGAGAGAGAGAGAGGGAGAGAGGGAGAGATAGAGAGAGAGAGAGAGAGAGAGAGAGAGGGAGAGAGGGAGAGATAGAGAGAGAGAGAGAGAGAGAGAGAGAGAGAGAGAGAGAGAGAGAGAGAGAGAGAGGGAGAGAGGGGGAGAGGGAGAGAGAGAGAGAGAGAGAGAGAGAGAGAGAGAGAGAGAGAGAGAGAGAGAGAGAGAGAGAGAGAGAGAGAGAGAGAGAGAGAGAGAGAGGGGGGGGGAGACAGAGAGAGGGGTATGTGTGTATGTGTATGTGTGTGTGTGTGTGTGTGTGTGTGTGTGTGTGTGTGTGTGTGTGTGTGTGTGTGTGTGTGTGTGCGTGCGTAAGTGTGTGTGTTTACGTGTTTGTCTATTTATGTGTATGCTTGTCTGTGAGCGTGTGTGTGTGTGTGTGTGTGTGTGTGTCTTTGTTATCATGTTGCTGTGTATCTTTAGCTTGTTAATAATTAGTATACCTGTTGTTTGCATGGTCTTAAGAACCTCATAAATGTTTCAGCCTCTTCATAAATTAAATTAATAAATCTCATGATTTTTAAGGTAATCCGGCTCAGTGTAAATTTTATAAAAACTCGAATTACTAAAATACACCCAGAGCTGACAATCATATTTATATTAACAGAGAGAATATTAACAAGAATTTACCTTCGGGTATGTCAGATGCATGAGTTTGGCTCATTCTCGAGTCAATTGTCTCTCATTAGTGAGAAAGAGAAATATTCCACCTCATTTTCTTTCCCCTTCACATATCTTTCCCCCTCCTCTTGCTCCTTCTCCTTCTCCTCCACCTCCTTCTCTCAACTTGGAATACATTCCATTATCAAGGTTATAATTACCTGAAGATCGGCAGCTGGTGTCTACTTGCTCCCTGGGATAATAATTGGCGTCGTGACGACGTTAATAATGTGCTGAGGTGATTTTCTTGTGTTCTTGGGTCGTGTTGTGAAAAAGTGTAGTGGTACGATTGAGTTTCAGTTATCATAAATACCGTAATGGGTTCATGAGCTGCAGGTATTATCGTATATCAGGTCATTTCACCGCACACACACACCAGCAAGATGGAGACCACGTCTTCAATAGATTTGTTTTAGTTTTCCACAAATCGCTGTAACAATGCAAGAGGAGACACGTGGTTTACTTATAGACTAGCTAAAGAGATGCCACTGAGGGTCCTTTCAAATAGTGCATCTCTGCATGGTCCTTTCATGGGAGATACATCCAATAGGCAGATAAACGTATCTCAACAAGTGTCACTCATATATATTGTCTTCACATGGAAATCAAAGCATTCGTCAAACTTCATGAACACATATTGCACATATACAGTCAACACAAATGCGCCGACCTCAAACAAGTTGACAAAGATCAGCAAACTTCTCAGAAAACTCATAACAAATACATGACACAACCTATTTATTTTGACGAAGTTTTGTAGCCAATCTGGCAAAGAAATGGCAAGTTGACAGCCATATAATTATCGCCATAGTCCAAGTTTTTGTTTCTCAGTTGAAAATTTTATACATTTCTGTCACCAACGCCGAAGCATTATAGGAACCTTTTGGCGACAATCGTTGTCTTTAGGGAGCTTTAACTGAAGAACATGGTTTAGTGAAAAAGTCACTTTTCAAAAAAGTGAAAAAGAATATATATATATATATATATATATATATATATATATATATATATATATATATATATATATATATATATATATATATATATATATATATATATATATATATATATATATATATATATATATATATTATTATTAAATATGACCGAAAAAGTAAGATTAATAATTCTAACACGAATTTTCTCGATCTTTCTTACGTTTCTTTTCACTGTTGACGGTAATTCAAAAATCAACACGGATGGACACATGTATAAGCAAGTAGATGGGGTCGCCATGGGTTCTCCCCTAGGTGTCCTGTTTGCTAACTTCTACATGGGTACCATCGAGCAAAAAGTCTTAGTCGACATGAACTTGAAACCGGCCATATACTGCAGGTATGCTGACGACATTTTTACAGAGGTACCTGATGTCAGACATCTGCAGGAGCTGTAGGAGGCATTTGAGCAGAATTCTGTGTTGCGTTTCACTTACGAGATGGAGAAGGATGGGAAGCTGCCCTTTCTAGATGTAACAGTCATGGAAAGGAGCGGAGTTTTCCACACTGCAGTCTACACTAAGGAAACAAACATAGGAATGTGCCTGAATGCCAACAGTGACTGCCCGGACAGGTACAAGAGGAGTGTTGTTAACGCTTATGTCGACCGTGCCCCCAGCCACAGCTCAGAATGGAAGCAAGTCGACGAAGAACTCTGTAGGGTAAGGCAGGTCCTAGTCAACAACGGCTTCTCCAATGGTTTCGTGGAAGACATCATAAGAAGGAAAGTGAAACGCCATGCAACCTCTGAAGAGACAACTAACACAACACCTATACCCCCTATTAGACTATTTTACAGGAACTTCTTTTCCACACCCCATAAAACGGAGGAAAGGGTCCTGAAAGATATTGTCAGTAGAAACGTTATCCCTACAGACAAAAATCAGAAGATACAACTGACGATTTACTATAAAACCAGAAAAACGGCCAGCCTACTCATGAGAAACTCTCCAGACACAAAGCAGAACGCTTTAAAAGAGACCAACGTCGTCTATGCCTTCAAATGCCCTCTTGGGGACTGTAAGCCTCAAAAAAACCAGTATATAGGCAAGACAACAACATCTCTTTCCAGGCGTTTAACGATGCATAAGCAACAGGGCTCCATTAAGGAACATATAATCTCTTCCCACAAACAAACCATCTCCAGAGAAATCTTAGCAAACAACACAGAAATCATCGATAGATACAGCGATAGCAGGCGGCTTGACGTCTGCGAGGCACTACACATCAAGAAGTCAACACCAGCATTCAACAGCCAATTAATGCACAACTATATTCTACCCACTTCAAGACTCCGCTCCAATATAGCAGCATCAAGAAATATGAACCAATAGGCTTTCTACAATTACCTCCATTCAATACCCATTGTTTCGTGTTCTGTCTTGTGTTTGAATTTAATACCCATTCAATACCCATTGTTTCGTGTTCTGTCTTGTGTTTGAATTTAATACCCATTCAATACCCATTGTTGAAAGTTTGGTTTCACCTCATCCACCACACCCAAATGTAGATATTAACTCGAAGATGTGTAAGCTGTATTCAGTTTCAGTTATGTGTTTGTAAACTAAAGTCTTTGAAAATGTAATAAGTTTTACGAAACGCGCTCAAGTGTCACGTCAGACTAGAAATAAAAATGAATTTTGGAGAATTGATCTTTGAATTACCATCAACAGTGAAAAGAAACGTAAGAAAGATAGAGAAAATTCGTGTTAGAATTATTAATCTTACTTTTTCGGTCATATTTAATAATATATGTCTACAGGAAAGACTGCTACCAAAGTATACTAATATATATGTATATATATATATATATATATATATATATATATATATATATATATATATATATATATATATATATTTATATATATGCGAACAAGCCTGAATGGTCCCCAGGACAATATGCAACTGAAAACTCACACCCCAGAAGTGACTCGAACCCATACTCCCAGAAGCAACGCAACTGGTATGTACAAGACGCCTTAATCCACTTGACCATCACGACCGGACAAAATGAGGTGATAGCCGAGGCTATTTGAACCACCCCACCGCCGGCACTCGGATAGTAATCTTGGGCATAGCATTTTACCAAATCACCTCATTCTTTGGGGCACACGTGAGGAACACAAATGCGAACAAGCCTGAATGGTCCCCAGGACAATATGCAACTGAAAACTCACACCCCAGAAGTGACTCGAACCCATACTCCCAGAAGCAACGCAACTGGTATGTACAAGACGCCTTAATCCACTTGACCATCACGACCGGACAAAATGAGGTGATAGCCGAGGCTATTTGAACCACCCCACCGCCGGCACTCGGATAGTAATCTTGGGCATAGCATTTTACCAAATCACCTCATTCTTTGGGGCACACGTGAGGAACACAAATGCGAACAAGCCTGAATGGTCCCCAGGACAATATGCAACTACAAGACGCCTTAATCCACTTGACCATCACGACCGGACAAAATGAGGTGATAGCCGAGGCTATAGTTTTCAGTTGCATATTGTCCTGGGGACCATTCAGGCTTGTTCGCATTTGTGTTCTGGTGACCCGACCTTCCTATGTTCATCCCACACCCCAGACCGTCTGGCCTCCAACTTCGAACAAAGTAACAGACAGCCATTTTCTACAATAGTATAGATTTACTAGAAAGGATAACCGGCGATAACCACCTCATTCCGTTCCCCTCTCTCCACATTCCCCTCTTCCCTACTCCCCCATCCTTCCTCCCTCCTAACTGTTCCCACACAACTCTCCTTCATACCTCTCCAAAACACTCTTCCTTCCTCTTTTTCCACCGGTCTCCCACTTGCACCCCTCTCCCCCGATACATATACATACTAGAGGGATTCCAGCCCTACACGTGTCTGTCTCCCATCTTTCCACTTATCTATCCATCCATCTGTTTATCTATTCATATATCAATCTCTCCGTCCAACTATTTCTCCATCTATCCCTCCATCTACCTATCTATCCATCAGTCGATATCTTTACATATATCCACCTATCCAAGATCTATCATCTTGGATAGATGGATATCTAATTCTATTAGATATCTATCTAATATCTAATTCATCTATCTATTTATCTACCCATCTATCTTTCCAACTATCTATCCATTCATGTCTTCATTTATCTTCGTTTATTCAGTAACCAATTTATTTACTTCTATTCATCCCGTTATCCATGTTTCTATGCATTTATATACGCCCAGACTACCCTCCCTGGCAAGGACTCGAACCTTGACACACCTTGTTTAGTTTTTTGTGACAGGACGGTATATTTTTTAGCCTTGGTGATATAACCATCAGGAGGCTTTTGTCTAGGGCGAAAATAACTTATGCTCGTCGTCCCTATGCTAAAACACTGTAATTTGGCACCGAACCCACCTATCTGAAAATAAAGTAAGTTACTACGTTTCTGTCAGTCCTAGAGACATATTTTCAGATCTATGGGCTGTGAGTCTAATTCCTCAGCCACGTTATTGTGACATTGTTTGGAGAGAAGAATTTTACTAATTTTAAAAAGAGATTTATATTGTATGTCTCTTGGAAATGTGAGACATTTGAGAAATGTGAGAAAAGTATAGTCACTTGCGTTAATGTGCTGCTGGTACTGACTTCAGGATGTCATCTAAGGAGATGCTCCACAAGGGCGGCGTGATCATTTTTGGGGGGGAAAAATTTCTTGTGTTGAAGTCCAGTAGCCATTTCTTGATCGAACTCTGCCGCATATTTAAATTGTGTTAGACAATTTTACAATCCACAACTGTCATAACTTCATATTTATTTTGATCATCTGCGTCCTCCGACATACAAGACAAATCCTGAAGATTGGTCATTTACTTAATTCGTCTGGTCCAAGTCTTAGCATCGTAGCATAAATAGGAAGGGAGAAAAAATATTGAAGTAAGTGTCAAAATTATTCCAAAATGGTCAAAAACGATTATCAAACACAAGTATCAACTGAAATCATATCTACTTGGTCGAACTCTGCCGCATATTTGAATTGTGTTAGACAATTTTACAATCCACAACTGACATAACTTCACATCTATTTTGATCGTCTGCGTCCTCCGACATACAAGACAAATCCTGAAGATTGGTCATTTACTTAAATAAGACTTAGGGGACATAGGCTTGGTTTTTTAAAAGTTGTTCAATGTCAAGCAATATTTTTTGACTAGTTGTATATAAAAAGGGCTGCAATTGTTCTAAGTTTCAGTACTGCAGCGTAAATAGAAAGTGATAGTTTTTATTTTTTTTATTTTTTCAACGAATTTTACACATTTTCAAGTGTAAATAAACAAAGACACATTTCAGATATAATCATTCTATGACACCTTTCTGACACATTAGCATATACTAAAGAATCCGGAGTTTGGGAGTTTCCAAAACATCTTTAGTTTTCATAATACAAATAGTTAAAGTTTCCCCCAAAAAATTATGCAAATATGTCATGTTTATTGCTATTATAAAATCAATAAATGAACCTAAGAAAAAACGCTTTCTTGGGATTTTAGAGACATAAATTTTACATATAAGGTGTAAGTTTCATGTAAATTAAATAAAAATTGAAAGAGTTATTCGAACGTCTATGTTACTTGAAAATATTGAAGAAAATAAAAATAATAATAAAGTCTAAGGTGCTGCCATCTGTGGCTGAGGTTGACATCAACCAGTTTTCTCCAAAATTGGCACCCTTACAGATAGGCTTATGTGCAGTCAGGTGTATAAACTTAATGCAAATCGTCCGATAAAAAAATATATATATATATCAATTTTTTTTTAAAGCCATGTTGATGTTTGTTTATATTGTTCTGCCCTGAGGGGGTTGGGGATTTTAGGACTTAAACCTCCAAAAGATAGCTCTTATTATTGCAAATTTGCTTATAGGCGGACAACATCCCCAACCACTCTCTGACAGAACAAGCAACCAACCTTGGCAGGCACACTCCCGCTACCGTCGGTCGACCAGCAATGGACACTGGAGTGCTTGAAATTTACTTAGGAGATTACCCTGTACGCCTCTTGATCTTGGAGAGGGATTCAGCATCACATATTTAGGGGTGCGGCTCCATCACTGGTCTCGTTGTCATGTTTACACACCCTTTCAAAAATTTAGTAACTCCTGCAATTCTGTCTGCAGCCATGACCCTCTCTCTCTCCCGCTTTCTGGGAAACCTCACCAGGACAAGAGCAAAAGCCAGCTAACATAAACATTTAATATACAAAGCAAACATACATAATACATAACATATAAATAGAACATTATCATACAACACTCTAAACTGCTACAACCCTGTAGCATTCCAACATATCCTGGCTTTACCAACTGTCCATATAAAGTGGCTGCTCAATTCTTGGCTTACCAGTTACTACTCCCTCACTAAATAGGGCTGAAATCCTGTTACAGAAATACTGTATCCTCAGCCCTAAAAGTATATGAAACTCAGCTCGGGGCAGAAACACCAAAAACATCTACATAAGTATCCCTCAGCGAAAGATGAAATCAATCTCTCACCTTACACTGCGTCTTACATGACAATAAGCATTCAAGCACTTCCCTTATTTCCCTTCGATTTATTTTATTTCTTATTGAATTATTTTGTGTGACATTGTGTTGGAATTGAGCTGAGTTTTTTACCATACCGTTCATTCCGTAAGTATAAGTATAGATGCCACACCTGTGACAGATAAAAATATGTTTTTCTTGAAAAACAGCTCCATCTGTTGCATGTAAGAGCAACACACATGCTGTATTAAATATGTTACAATTCCATTTCAATGTTTCTGATTGCATTGATAAATTTAATTTTCATAGATTTTGATTTATTTTCATTTTGATTTAATTATTTTGTTTGAATTGCGTTGGAATTGAGCTATGTTGTTTACCATACCGTTCATTTCGAGTATAGTTTTTTTTTCATATTTTCATTGAATTTTTTTAACTGTTTTTCGTATATTTCAGTGATGGGAACATCAGATCACTTGATGTTCCCAATTTTCTTATGGGAACATCAGACCATTTGGGAAGGCATCGAACGAGGGACGGGGGAATGGTGGGGATGATGAGGGGACGGAAAAGAGAGAGGGTGGGGAGGACGAGGGGATGAGGGAGGGGGCAATGGTGGGTAAGAGCGAAGGGACGGGGGAGTTTGGAATCGTGGGGACGAGGGGATGGGGGAATGGGAAATGGTGGGGAGGACAAAAAGACAGGGGAGAGGGGCATGGTGGGAAGGAAGATGGGATGGTGGAGTGGGGAATGGTTGGGAGGCCAAGGAGACAGGTGAGGGGGGGGAATGGTGGGGAGGACTGGCGGGAATTGAAGGTTGCTGTGGACGGGTTCTGCTAGTTATTTAATATATACATCTTTCCTCTGACCTCTCAATCAGGTCTGAAAGGCAGAATAACTCTCACTGGGGTAAACTCGTTCCACCCAGGCTACCTGGAGTCATAACATATAGCTAATTCTCTGTGGGTGTGTAACTATTCTCCTCCTAATTATTCTTTCGAGTTCTATGCAGGAGATCTCTGTCATTGATACTGTTCTTTAAGTGCCTTTTATCTATCTACTTGAAAATTGATAACATGCTCGAGTTAAGCTAAGGACCTACCTCATATATAACATCGACGGTAATTCTTTGTCTGGTCCATTGCATTTTATTTCGTAAAATGATGCTAAATGATTATTTCCTCTGCTGTCACCTCAATATTTAGGTCTCACATCAAAGGCCACCTCCACTTCAGACAATGAGAGTTGTTCAGACTCAGTTGTGAACACTCCATGGAAATTGTCTTTCAATACTTGGCAAATTTCCTTGTCACTCTCTATATATTTCACTCCCGTTTGTCGTAGTCTTGTCACTTGTTCGTTCAATTTCATTTTCCTCCATCTAAGACTATGTGGTAGTTATTTGCATCTGTGCTTTGATAGAAATTACGAGAATGATATTGCTCTCAGATACTCTTCTGATGCATTTATATATTCGTTCCAAGCTCTTTGGCATGTATTTCCATTATCCGCTTTGATCTGTTTACCTCATCCACTCACTCCAGCTATGCGTCTCTGCCTTTCGGAACTGTCTCTTGAATCATGGGTTATTATATTCTCTTCTGTGTTTTCCTCTAATTGTGTGTATGATACACTCTTCAGCCTCTTAGTATCTCCAATTGACTTTATCCATCATTTCTTGCTCTGATTCCTCTTCGTTCTTCCTCCCACTGTACATATTCCCGTATCCTCGTGTATTCCCTCTATTCTATAGTCAGCTCTCCTTTCCCAGACGCCTTGTCTAGTGGTCATAATCTTAAGGTTGGTCATATTGTCCAAGACTCGGACACAATGATTACTGGTTGCTGCTGCTGGTGTTTCATGACCCAAGTGTCTGATGTCTTCAATATTCTGCGTGAAGATCAGCTTTAATAGGCTTGGTTTATGTGCCCACCTAGTTGTGCTTGTAGGGGATGAGCTCTGGC
>NC_091233.1:3760898-3805898 GCF_040958095.1 Procambarus clarkii | reverse complement strand
AAACAAACACTTTAACACGGGTAGAACAAGAACAAGGGGACACAGTTGGAAATTTAGTATCCAAATGAGCCACAGAGACATTAGAAAAAAAAATCAGTGTCAGAGTAGTTAACAAGTGGAATGCATTAGGCAGTGATGTTGTGGTGGCTGACTCTATACACAGTTTCAAATTTAGGTAGGATAGAGCCCAGTAGGCTCAGGAATCTGTACACCAGTTGATTGATAGTTGAGAGGTGGGACCAAAGAGCCAAAGCTCAACCCCCGCAAGCACAAATAGGTGAGTACACACACATGAACACGCACACACATACTCATACACACACGTGTGTGTGTGTGTGTGTGTGTGTGTGTGTGTGTGTGTGTGTGTGTGTGTGTGTGTGTGTGTGTGTGTGTGTGTGTGTGTGTGTGTGTGTGTGTGTGTGTGTGTGTGTGTGTGTGGAGTCGTGAGAGACACACGTGTCAGCGCGCCTCCGCAAATTAACATAAATTATCTGGAGACATTGAATTGTAACAGAGACAAAAATATAGTTTTTTTTGTCCCAAGAATGTACAAGAACGCAGTGATCAACATATACCATTTATTATTATTAACATCTGTGTTAATGTTATCCCGTTAACATGTTTATTGACAAAATTTAAATACAGTTTTGCCTAATCTGAGGATTTCTATTAAGTCTTATTAAAGTGAGGATAATGTTGGTATTCACTGTCACACAGGACAGACGGTCATACACAAGACAACAGGTCTAAACTGTAGGCTGAAGATGTAAAATCAATTTTCTATTGTACACTGTCACACAATGATAGGGATGGATTCGTAAGAGATGCAACTTCAAAATAATAAAATAAAATTGTTCTTCATTCTTTAAAATGGACAGGCAAATGTTGGATAAATTGTTAGGATATCGTCCAGTACACCAGATTCAATGAAATAGTTACACAGTTGGTGGTACAAGAGGCCAGGAGGTCTAAGATCTTTTATGGTTTCACATTCAACAATATAGTCTTCTAGTGAATGCATTAAAGGTTTATCACAGAGTTTACAATCTGAAAATTCTGGTAGTGGCTCACCCTCACTAACCTGCCAGATGTGCCTATAGGTAAAGCGAATTCGTTCAATGACTACATCACATTGCCTGGTCCGGTTACTGTGCTGACCATATAAACACCTATTATTACAAAAGTTGTCATAACTTTTAATACTGCAGCTCTCATGTCTCTGGGCACTTTTTAGTTCTTCTAAATCTGAATTAATTTCTTTAATTTATATGTTTCTAATAATTGTATTAGATAGTATAAAGTCATAATCAGTGCATTCTTTCCTGCAAGCCTCATTGGCCGATCGATCTACAAAGTCATGTTTTCCAACTCCAACATGGGATGGGATCCACACAAATTTTATACAATAGTTATAATCATTGGCAAAAACTGTTTTCCATTTAATATTACAAGCTACTTCAGACATAAATTGTGATGGGTTATTTAAGGACTGGAGAGCACTTTTAGAGTCACAGAATATCACTCCACCACTACTGAGTTTAAGGTATTCAGTGGCTAAAATCAATATTCTTAAACTCTTCAGAAATCTTAAATCAAGAGTTTAAGAATATTGATTCTATTGGTCTCAAGCTTTGTTATCCACTGAGTTTTTTGGATGTTTGCCGTAGCAAAGCACATCGTACATATTATAATAATATATGCAGTGAGAAAATTCGCCCGAAGATTGTGCTATGCTTACCATATTTCTCTGGGTTTGAAAATATGGTCAAGGCGTTGAAACGTTTTGATATACATGTATTGTTTAACTACGAAAATACTCCTGGGTGAACTTTTAGTTAGAAACAGCCCTCGTAGTGATAATTGTGTCATTTATAGAATTATTTGTAAAGACTGTAATAGATTCTATGTTGGGCAAACATCTAAAGATTTGAAATGTAGAATTTCGCAACATAAATACTCTGAAAGCCATGGTCAATTGTCTAATGCTTTGTTTATTCATTTGTCAGAAAATTCTCACCAAATTGATTGGGAGATGGCGTTTTCAATAACGAATTGTAAAAGCCCTTTCCGAAGGAACATAATTGAATCTACTTTAATACAGATTACAAAAACATGTAATTTGAACATCAGCAGTGGTTTATATAATTTAGATCCATTTTTGATAGATCAGTTAGAGGGCGGTTTGAGTAGGATCATTGATACACATTTGTCTCGCTAATTCAATGTTTATATTCTCTATCTTATGATATTATTATCGATGTTTGGGCCATAAGAACAAAGGTAACTGCAGAAGGTTTATTGGCCTATAGGATGCTGCTCCTATTCATACCCACCCAATCCTAGTCATAAACAAAATTTTATCAGTGTACCTCACTTCACTTCACATCTCCCCTGCCTATATATGTCCATATCGTTTTACTTGTTTGTGTGTGTGTGTGTGTTGTACCTAGTAGCCAGAACGTCGTACTTGGCCTACTACGCAAGGCCCGATTTGCCTAATAAGCCAAGTTTTCCTGAATTTATATATTTTTTCGATTTTTTTTTATAAAATGATAAATCTGGCAGATTCATTATGTATAAGTTAATTTGTTTAAATTTGAGTTAAAACTAACGTAGATATTTGACCGAACCTAACCACCTCTACCTAACCTAACCTAATATTTTACATTACACGAAAGTAAACTACCAGAACAACTTTACTCCTGATGTATTTGTAACTTTTGGTCCACGTGTAGTAGTCACGGAGGTTTCTCAGGGATCTTGGTTCAAGACTCAATGATGAAATAAGAGACCCTTGAGTAGCGACCTTCTTTTTCCAGTGCCTGAGTGACTATTCACAGGGGAAAATGACCACTACATCCTCGGTTAATGACCAGCATAGGTGTGGTTCCTGCCCCAGCGTTGGTGGGTTTCCTGCCCAGCGTTGGTGTGGTTCCTTCCCAGCGTTGGTGTGGTTCCTGCCCCAGCGTTGGTGGGTTTCCTGCCCAGCGTTGGTGTGGTTCCTGCCCAGCGTTGGTGTGGTTCCTGCCCAGCGTTGGTGGGTTTCCTGCCCAGCTTTGGTGTGGTTCATGCCCAGCGTTGGTGGGTTTCCTGCCCAGCTTTGGTGTGGTTCATGCCCAGCGTTGATGGGTTTCCTGCCCAGCGTTGGTGTGGTTCCTGCCCCAGCGTTGATGGGTTTCCTGCCCAGCGTTGGTGTGGTTCCTGCCCCAGCGTTGATGGGTTTCCTGCCCAGCGTTGGTGTGGTTCCTGCCCCAGCGTTGATGGGTTTCCTGCCCAGCGTTGGTGTGGTTCCTGCCCCAGCGTTGATGGGTTTCCTGCCCAGCGTTGGTGTGGTTCCTGCCCCAGCGTTGATGGGTTTCCTGCCCAGCGTTGGTGTGGTTCCTGCCCCAGCGTTGATGGGGTTCCTGCCCAGTGTTGGTGTGGTTCCTGCCCCAGCGTTGATGGAGTTCCTGCCCAGCGTTGGTGTGGTTCCTGCCCCAGCGTTGATGGGGTTCCTGCCCAGTGTTGTTGTGGTTCCTGCCCCAGCGTTGATGGGGCTCCTGCCCAGCGTTGGTGTGGTTCCTGCCCAGTGTTGGTGTGGTTCCTGCCCCAGCGTTGATGGAGTTCCTGCCCAGCGTTGGTGTGGTTCCTGCCCCAGCGTTGATGGGGTTCCTGCCCAGTGTTGTTGTGGTTCCTGCCCCAGCGTTGATGGGGTTCCTGCCCAGTGTTGGTGTGGTTCCTGCCCCAGCGTTGATGGGGTTCCTGCCCAGCGTTGTTGTGGTTCCTGCCCCAGCGTTGATGGGGTTCCTGCCCAGTGTTGTTGTGGTTCCTGTCCCAGCGTTGATGGGGTTCCTGCCCAGCGTTGGTGTGGTTCCTGCCCCAGCGTTGGTGGGGTTCCTGCCCAGTGTTGGTGTGGTTCCTGCCCCAGCGTTGATGGGGTTCCTGCCCAGTGTTGGTGGGGTTCCTGCCCCAGCGTTGATGGGGTTCCTGCCCAGTGTTGGTGGGGTTCCTGCCCAGCGTTGGTGTGGTTCCTGCCCCAGCGTTGGTGGGGTTCCTGCCCAGCGTTGGTGTGGTTCCTGCCCCAGCGTTGATGGGTTTCCTGCCCAGCGTTGGTGTGGTTCCTGCCCAGCGTTGGTGTGGTTCCTGCCCCAGCGTTGATGGGTTTCCTGCCCAGTGTTGGTGTGGTTCCTGCCCCAGCGTTGATGGGTTTCCTGCCCAGCGTTGGTGTGGTTCCTGCCCCAGCGTTGATGGGTTTCCTGCCCATCGTTGGTGTGGTTCCTGCCCAGCGTTGGTGTGGTTCCTGCCCCAGCGTTGATGGGTTTCCTGCCCAGCGTTGGTGTGATTCCTGCCCAGCGTTGGTGGGGTTCCTACCTAGCGTTGGTGGGGTTCCTAACCTCCGTTCGTGTGGTTCCTGCCCAGCGTTGGTGGGGTTCCTGCCCAGCGTTGGTGGGGTTCCTGCCCAGCGTTGGTGGGGATCCTGTCCAACGTTGGTGGGGTTCCTGCCCAGCGTTGGTGGGGTTCCTGCCCAGCGTTGGTGGGGTTCCTGCCCAGCGTTGGTGGGGATCCTGTCCAACGTTGGTGGAGTTCCTGCCCAGCGTTGGTGGGGATCCTGTCCAACGTTGGTGGGGTTCCTGTCCAGCGTTGGTGGGGTTCCTGCCCAGCGTTGGTGGGGTTCCTGACCTCCGTTGGTGTGGTTCCTGCCCAGCGTTGGTGGGGTTCCTGCCCAGCGTTGGTGGGGTTCCTGCCCAGCGTTGGTGTGGTCCCTGCCCAGCGTTGGTGGGGATCCTGTCCAACGTTGGTGGAGTTCCTGCCCAGCGTTGGTGGGGATCCTGTCCAACGTTGGTGGGGTTCCTGTCCAGCGTTGGTGGGGTTCCTACCTAGCGTTGGTGGGGTTCCTGACCTCCGTTGGTGTGGTTCCTGCCCAGCGTTGGTGGGGTTCCTGCCCAGCGTTGGTGGGGTTCCTGCCCAGCGTTGGTGTGGTCCCTGCCCAGCGTTGGTGGGGATCCTGTCCAGCGTTGGTGGAGTTCCTTCCCAACGTAGGTGGGGTTCGATAAAATAAATTTGCAATCTCTAGGAAGTAAGCTTTTCCTGTAAACTATCTTTCCTTTTTTTAATGTTCATATTTTGTAACCCATAAGGTTTGTAACGGTGTAACTTTCTATAATAAAGGGAATAACAACAACAAAAAAAGGTGTGTGGGGGGGGGGGGGTGGAGGAGTAATTCTCACACGACAAGGAGCTTGAGTTGCAATAGTGAATAGTGGTCAAGTTCGAAACATCTATTAATAAATCCCATTGGTGTGTTTATTACAATTGTAATAGTTATGTCATGTATATGTTAATGACACACAATTTGTAATCATGTAATCAGGTACAATAAAGCATACAATCAAATAGAGGTGGCAAGAGAAGCAAATACTCAAGGAACAGACAAACGACATATTTTTGAATGTTCCCAATTTGCATTTACAAGACTATGGGTCCCCACACCTACACCAGAGGTGGCACCCCTTTATATATATTTTATATATATATATATATATATATATATATATATATATATATATATATATATATATATATATATATAAATATATATATATATATATATATATATATATATATATATATATATATATATATATATATATAAATTTTCTTATGTATGTTATTAGCAAAGTAATGTGTGAGCATGAGCTGGGTTTGACCGCTAGTTATTGCGCCAAAAATCATGTAAATTTTGTTGTGCTGGAGTAGTTAATGACACCGTTAATCATGCTCCATCTCATTAGTGAGGTAAAATATGCTGTAAAATATCAATGAAATATCATTAGATTTTTTTCTATTCTAGTCTAGATTCATCTAGACATTAAATTAGTCACCGTAGATTTTTGAGCAGGTTGAATAAGTATTGACTTTGAAGAAATCATTTAATCATCATACGTTTTTCCGTACAGATTTTTTTCGTATAGACTCCATATAGACTTTTTCCATATTAGGAAATGAACGTACTTTCCCAGAGTTTATCCATATATATTTGTTTCAATATCACATATATGTACATTATTTAGTGTAATAAATTGTAAGAAAATATTGAAAAATAACTTACATGAGACAGGGTTAAAAATCTCTATCACAAGCTATAAATATAACAGAGTACATTGCCAGGCGTCATCTTCCAGGCGCCGTTGTTCCAGGTCTCCGTTGTTCCAGGCGTCGTTGTTCCAAACCCCGTTGTTTCAGGCCCCGTTGTTCCAGGCACCGTTGTTCTAGACTCCGTTGCTCCAGGCCCCGTTCTTCCAGGCGCCGTTGTTCCAGAAACCGTTCTTCCAGGCCCCGTTGTTCCAGGCGCCGTTGTTCCAGGCCCCGTTCTTCCAGGCCCAGTTCTTCCAAACAGAATGGTCCCATTGTCGTCAACGAGTCAGTGGGACCACTTGTACGCTCCTTCACTCATTCACAAGTAAAGCTGACCAACCAAGTCTAACTCTTGGCCTTTTAGACGTCTTTCTCATAAATTGTCATACATAATATACCATGCGGCATTATAAGATATATAATGGAATGAACGTTCAATCAAATATGATCATTATATCATTGGAAATAATATGTCGACAACGAGCTATGAATTATGAATATGAAAATATGAAAACAATATTCATATGAGATATGAAAACAAGAAGGTGGCATATAAAGTCAAGGAATATGAATATGTGGATTTTGAATTAGGATATGAGGACAAGGGGACAGGATATAAGACCAAGGCGCGCTGATATATCAGACATATATGATACATTAGGACAAAGCGCTGAGATATGAATACTTTAAGCTGGAACCTGTTGATAAGTAGCTGGGAAATTAAAGAGAAGGAGCTGGAATATGAGGACAAGGAATTGGATTATGAGTATGGAGCAATGGAAAGGTGCCCAGCATCGTATACCATGGGGGATCGAACCCTGACCCCTGCAAGAAGCGAGGCCGTCGTTGATCCAACCCATTGAAAACGAAGTTTTATGCTGAACTATGGACACGGATAAATCTTCCGGAAGTTTCCTTGGTTAGTTGCCGGAACCAAAGCCGGCTATCAGACAAGTTCCTGCGTTGAGTTCCCGGCCACCTGCACTCAGAAAACTAGTAGCAAATCAGAATAACCTGATTGGCCAAGAAATCTAATCTTTCGGTTCAGTAGCGCGAACAATAAAACATTCGACACCGGTCACATAATAAAGTTAGAGTTCATAATTACCACCACTTAGGCCTTCTCATCCACCTTTATTTGGTCTAATCCTAATTGTTTTAATCAGATTATCGTGACTGTCTTGCATCATTTTATGTTGCAAATTATATTAATTATCATTAACAATATCACGCCTACCATGAAAGACAAGTTTTAGCGCAAGCAACTGACCAAATATTTCCTTGATCGGCCGATATCATTGAAGATTATTATTAGATTACAGTGAGGAATGTCCACAATATTAACATTTACTCCTTGTTCAATCAATATACTCTACCAGAAAGAAAATTACACGGGTCAAAATATACACACATGTATTATAATTGCATATATTTATATATATATATATATATATATATATATATATATATATATATATATATATATATATATATATATATATATATATGTATATATATATATATATATATATATATATATATATATATATATATATATATATATATATATATATATATATAATCACAAAACACAAAAACAAAACACTGATCATTTTATGCGGAAAATCCACAGAGAAATATGAAAGGAGGTGAACGTTTCGGCTTTGTTAAAGCCTTTGACAACACCAGACTCATCAGTCTGGTGTTGACAAAGGCTTTAACAAAGCCGAAACGTTCACCTCCTTTCATATTTCTCAGTGGATTTTCCGCATATATATATACATATATATAAATATACATATATACATATTTATAATATATACATATATATATATATACATATATATAAATATATATATATATATATATACGTACAAATTAATCATGCAGAAAGATGAGTGGACACACAGCCCGTGACTGGATTGGTGAGTGAGTTGAAGATGGGTGCAGAGGATTGATTTATTACCAGATGTCAGAGTGGAAATAAACGTAATTTAAATCGGGGTTGGAGTGGCAAGGATTTGGAGCAATATACAAGCCCTTCAGATATATTCCAGAATGACAACCATTTCCTGAATACTGTATAACTGTTGACTATTACAGGTGTGAGGAAATAAGTGTGACTTTAGGGATGGGTTAGCACACTGACGGATAGAAAGAATAGTTGATTGGCTATGTGGCTACGTAAACTAAGGGTCCATTGTCTATCTGGCTGGAGGATTGGATGACTAGCAAAAGTGCATGGGTGGAGGATTAGTAGACTAATTAGCTAGGAAGGTGGAGGAATGGTTAACTATCAAGCTGGGTGAGTGGATGAATTATTTACTAGATGGTTGGCTGGATGGAGGAATGTTTTTGCCTAGCTAGCTGTCTGGCTGGGTGGAGGAATGATCAACTATCTAGCAAGCTAACTGGGTGGAGGAATGTTCAACTGTCTAGCAAGCTAGCTGGGTGGAGGAATGTTCAACTGTCTAGCTAGCTGGCTGGGTCGAGAAATGTTCAACTATCAAGCTGGCTGGCTGAGTGAGTGGAGGAATGTTCATCTATATAGCTGGCTGGCTACGTGGGGGGAAGAATTTTCAACTATATAGCTGGCTGGCTTGGTGGAGAAATGTTCAACTAGCTAGCTGGGTTGGTGGAGGACTGTTCATCTATCTAGCTGCGTGGATGGGTGGGTGGAGGAATGTTTAGCTATCTAACTAGCACGGTGGGTGGAGGAATGTTCAACTATCTAACTAGCAGGGTGGGTGGAGGAATGTTCAACTATCTAACTAGCAGGGTGGGTGGAGGAATGTTCAACTATCTAACTAGCAGGGTGGGTGGAGGAATGTTCAACTATCTAACTAGCAGGGTGGGTGGAGGAATGTTCAACTATCTAACTAGCACGGTGGGTGGAGGAATGTTCAACTATCTAACTAGCAGGGTGGGTGGAGGAATGTTCAAGTATCTAACTAGCAGGGTGGGTGGAGGAATGTTCAACTATCTAACTAGCACGGTGGGTGGAGGAATGTTCAACTATCTAACTAGCAGGGTGGGTGGAGGAATGTTCAACTATCTAACTAGCAGGGTGGGTGGAGGAATGTTCAACTATCTAACTAGCACGGTGGGTGGAGGAATGTTCAACTATCTAACTAGCAGGGTGGGTGGAGGAATGTTCAACTATCTAACTAGCAGGGTGGGTGGAGGAATGTTCAACTATCTAACTAGCAGGGTGGGTGGAGAAATGTTCAGCTGTCTAGCTGGCTGGCTGGGTAGAGGAATAAGGAACAGAGATCAATAAAACAAATATCTGTCTGAGGTTAATAACCAACTCATCATTGGTGTGGGCGTGCAGCACTTACAGTGAGAGCTCATGCTAGAACTCCATTTAAGGGACGTCACATGCTCCTTGATACTTCGAAATGCGAGATGAATATTTCAGAGGGGAACCATAGCACTCATTGATCTTCTCATGGACTTATTCACCTTCTCCTGGAACACGATGAGGTGGTGTTGTCCGCTACTTTTTGGTTCCCAGTGTTCCTTCAGTGCTACTTATTGCATGGTTCAGACAGCCACAATGGACGATTCGGCCTTGCATGAATGATTGTCATGATTCCCACGTATTCAAAAATATTATCTCGCAATAGGTAATTATTAATTAAAAGTCTATCATAATTGTGGGATAAATTACAGAGGTTCAACCGAAAAATCTCCTATTCATTACACAAGGCTAACTTCACAGAAAAAAATATTGGCAAAGACGGTGGCTTGTTTTTTGGGATGTTATTCTATCAGTTGCAGCCAAGAACATTGTACAACAAGACCCAACAACTCCACATAGAGAATTTATATCATGTAAAGCAAGTTTTTGTGGAGCGTCAAATTTTATTCTTATTCCCTTTTAGTCTATCGGGTTTTCGTTGTTTTCTTTCTTAACAGAACAACGACCAGTAATTAGTTCATTTGACAGATGTGATCTGATTATTCTCTGAATGTTTTCTGTATATAGCAATTATCGACAGCACTCTACTGTTTCAAGCGTGTACGTCACACCATGGTACAATCACAGAGATAAGAGCTTACTTAAGACGTCCAGTACACTAGTAAAAACACTTGCCCTTCAACCCCTTCACATCACTCAACCCGGCATAGTGTGGCCCACTTCCTGCCACGTAGTTTACTGTTATATAAAACTAATTATAATTGGACATTCCGCTTTACCAAGCACAGCTCGCCTCTCAAAGTGTTAACTGAGAGTTTCAACGGGAATATGTTCGGGGGATCCGCCCCCTTCACAAGAAGAGCATCAGGAAGGCTTAGCCACGGCGGCCGCACCGGGAAACACCAGCCAAGGAAGGCTGGGAGCGCGCCGGTGTTCACAACACAGCGACCAGACGCACACTGGCCCCTGTGCTCTCCACTCTGGGTGCTGTAGGGGCGCCTCCCTTCCCACCCTCCTACACCCATCCCTCCCAGCCACCTTGCTTGACACCCACCCTCCCTCCTCCTTTCTTGCCGGTCACCCAAACACGAGGGTTATTAAGACTGGTTGACAGATAGACAGAACATCTGTCAGTCACTCTGAGTGGTATATACAGGACAAATCTATTGGCTTTATATTCACTAATCCTATTGACCCTTCCCAATTATTCTATCACACATCAGGTGTCAAATATTGTATATATATATATATTAAAGCGATTATTTATTCATTTTTTATCCATTGCCAGGCTTATCCATACCATCACCTATTGCCAGGCTTATCCAAACCTTCACCTATTGCCAGGCTTATCCATACCTTCACCTATTGCCAGGCTTATCCATACCTTCACCTACCCAATTCGAGCCTTATCCATCCCATTACCAATTCTTAAAAAAGGTTTAATATTCAACGAATTACTCATTCATCCATCCAAACCTTCCTCTGCGAATCAATCTATGCCTCCATTCCCATTCACTACCTAATCCATACAGGCACTCAAATCATTCAGTAAATCACCAATCAAACTACAAAAAAATCCCTCCATCGTCTCATCCAGCCACTCGTCCAAACACACATCCATTACCCATCCATCAGCCCATTCATCAACCCATCCATGAACCGATCCATCAGCCCATCTAGTCGCCTATCAATTAACTCCTCTAATCCACCAACCCATCCACAACACACCCATTAATCATCAATCAATAACTTGATTCACCCCTCCACCAACCATTATATCCATCCATTAACTAACCCACCCATCAACTCATTCGTTTGCCCATCCATCCTCCTATTCATCCACAAACTTATCCCTCCATCCATCAACCCATCGTCTTACCTATCCATCCCACACCTGCCCAAAACCACCTTCTAATTCTCTGATCTTAGTGAGAGTTTTAATTATATTAAATTATTGGGTTGAGCCTGGATACCTTAACCACAATTATAGTAGTTGTGGTTACCTTAGCCACAATTATAGAAGTTATGGTTACCTTTCTAACAATTATTATTAGTAAGGTAATCACAGTCAAGGTTACCTAACTAATAATGTTCTCTTCAATATTATCTTACTGAAACCTCAGATAAAATTCATCTGGTTTTTGACATTCAGAATGTTGTGTGAGAACCTTGGCAGCGCTGTTCATAGTGTGTTCCTGGCGTTCTCCAGCTGCACTGGCGTTATGTTCACCTGCCACCCTTGTTAACGTTATGTTCACCTGCCACCCTTGTTAATGTTATCTTCACCTGCCTCCCTTGTTAACGTTATGTTCACCTGCCTCCCTTGTTAATGTTATGTTCACCTGCCTCCCTTAATGTTATGTTCACCTGCCACCCTTGTTAACGTTATGTTCACCTGCCACCCTTGTTAATGTTATGTTCACCTGCCACCCTTGTTAACGTTATGTTCACCTGCCTCCCTTGTTAATGTTATGTTCACCTGCCTCCCTTGTTAACGTTATGTTCACCTGCCTCCCTTGTTAACGTTATGTTCACCTGCCTCCCTTGTTAATGTTATGTTCACCTGCCACCCTTGTTAATGTTATGTTCACCTGCCTCCCTTGTTAATGTTATGTTCACCTGCCACCCTTGTTAATGTTATGTTCACCTGCCACCCTTGTTAATGTTATGTTCACCTGCCACCCTTGTTAATGTTATGTTCACCTGCCTCCCTTGTTAATGTTATGTTCACCTGCCACCCTTGTTATGTTATGTTCACCTGCCTCCCTTGTTAATGTTATGTTCACCTGCCACCCTTGTTAATGTTATGTTCACCTGCCACCCTTGTTAATGTTATGTTCACCTGCCTCCCTTGTTAATGTTATGTTCACCTGCCTCCCTTGTTAATGTTATGTTCACCTGCCACCCTTGTTAATGTTATGTTCACCTGCCTCCCTTGTTAATGTTATGTTCACCTGCCTCCCTTGTTAATGTTATGTTCACCTGCCACCCTTGTTAATGTTATGTTCACCTGCCACCCTTGTTAATGTTATGTTCACCTGCCTCCCTTGTTAATGTTATGTTCACCTGCCTCTCTTGTTAACGTTATGTTCACCTGCCTCCCTTGTTAATGTTATGTTCACCTGCCTCCCTTGTTAACGTTATGTTCACCTGCCTCCCTTAATGTTATGTTCACCTGCCACCCTTGTTAATGTTATGTTCACCTGCCTCCCTTAATGTTATGTTCACCTGCCTCCCTTGTTAATGTTATGTTCACCTGCCTCCCTTAATGTTATGTTCACCTGCCACCCTTGTTAACGTTATGTTCACCTGCCTCCCTTGTTAACGTTATGTTCACCTGCCACCCTTGTTAATGTTATGTTTACCTGCCACCCTTGTTAATGTTATGTTCACCTGCCACCCATGTTAACGTTATGTTCACCTGCCACCCTTGTTAATGTTATGTTTACCTGCCTCCCTTGTTAATGTTATGTTCACCTGCCTCCCTTAATGTTATGTTCACCTGCCACCCTTGTTAACGTTATGTTCACCTGCCTCCCTTGTTAACGTTATGTTCACCTGCCACGCTTGTTAATGTTATGTTTACCTGCCACCCTTGTTAATGTTATGTTCACCTGCCACCCATGTTAACGTTATGTTCACCTGCCTCCCTTGTTAATGTTATGTTCACCTGCCTCCCTTAATGTTATGTTCACCTGCCACCCTTGTTAACGTTATGTTCACCTGCCTCCCTTGTTAACGTTATGTTCACCTGCCACCCTTGTTAATGTTATGTTTACCTGCCTCCCTTGTTAATGTTATGTTCACCTGCCACCATGTTAACGTTATGTTCACCTGCCACCCTTGTTAATGTTATGTTCACCTGCCTCCCTTAATGTTATGTTCACCTGCCACCCTTGTTAACGTTATGTTCACCTGCCTCCCTTGTTAACGTTATGTTCACCTGCCACCCTTGTTAATGTTATGTTTACCTGCCTCCCTTGTTAATGTTATGTTCACCTGCCACCCATGTTAACGTTATGTTCACCTGCCTCCCTTGTTAATGTTATGTTCACCTGCCTCCGTTAATGTTATGTTCACCTGCCACCCTTGTTAACGTTATGTTCACCTGCCTCCCTTGTTAATGTTATGTTCACCTGCCTCCCTTGTTAATGTTATGTTCACCTGCCTCCCTTAATGTTATGTTCACCTGCCACCCTTGTTAACGTTATGTTCACCTGCCACCCTTGTTAATGTTATGTTCACCTGCCTCCTTTAATGTTATGTTCACCTGCCACCCTTGTTAACGTTATGTTCACCTGCCTCCCTTAATGTTATGTTCACCTGCCACCCTTGTTAACGTTATGTTCACCTGCCACCCTTGTTAATGTTATGTTCACCTGCCTCCCTTGTTAACGTTATGTTCACCTGCCTCCCTTGTTAACGTTATGTTCACCTGCCTCCCTTGTTAATGTTATGTTCACCTGCCTCCCTTGTTAACGTTATGTTCACCTGCCTCCCTTGTTAACGTTATGTTCACCTGCCTCCTTGTTAATGTTATGTTCACCTGCCTCCCTTGTTAACGTTATGTTCACTTGCCTCCCTTGTTAATGTTATGTTCACCTGCCTCCCTTGTTAATGTTATGTTCACCTGCCTCCCTTGTTAATGTTATGTTCACCTGCCTCCCTTAATGTTATGTTCACCTGCCTCCCTTAATGTTATGTTCACCTGCCTCCCTTAATGTTATGTTCACCTGCCTCCCTTAATGTTATGTTCACCTGCCACCCTTGTTAACGTTATGTTCACCTGCCTCCCTTAATGTTATGTTCTCCAGCCTCCCTTGTTAATGTTATGTTCACCTGCCTCCCTTGTTAACGTTATGTTCACCTTCCACCCTTGTTAACGTTATGTTCACCTGCCTCCCTTGTTAATGTTATGTTCACCTTCCACCCTTGTTAACGTTATGTTCACCTGCCTCCCTTGTTAATGTTATGTTCACCTGCCTCCCTTGTTAACGTTATGTTCACCTGCCTCCCTTGTTAATGTTATGTTCACCTGCCTCCCTTGTTAATGTTATGTTCACCTGCCTCCCTTGTTAATGTTATGTTCACCTGCCTCCCTTGTTAATGTTATGTTCACCTGCCTCCCTTGTTAATGTTATGTTCACCTGCCTCCCTTAATGTTATGTTCACCTGCCTCCCTTGTTAATGTTATGTTCACCTGCCTCCCTTGTTAATGTTATGTTCACCTGCCTCCCTTGTTAATGTTATTTTCACCTGCCTCCCTTAATGTTATGTTCACCTGCCTCCCTTGTTAACGTTATGTTCACCTGCCTCCCTTAATGTTATTTTCACCTGCCACCCTTGTTAACGTTATGTTCACCTGCCTCCCTTAATGTTATGTTCACCTGCCTCCCTTGTTAACGTTATGTTCACCTGCCTCCCTTGTTAACGTTATGTTCACCTGCCTCCCTTGTTAATGTTATGTTCACCTGCCACCCTTGTTAACGTTATGTTCACCTGCCTCCCTTGTTAATGTTATGTTCACCTGCCTCCCTTGTTAACGTTATGTTCACCTGCCTCCCTTGTTAATGTTATGTTCACCTGCCTCCCTTGTTAATGTTATGTTCACCTGCCTCCCTTAATGTTATGTTCACCTGCCTCCCTTGTTAAAGTTATGTTCACCTGCCACCCTTGTTAATGTTATGTTCACCTGCCACCCTTGTTAATGTTATGTTCACCTGCCTCCCTTAATGTTATGTTCTCCTGCCACCCTTGTTAACGTTATGTTCACCTGTCTCCCTTAATGTTATGTTCACCTGCCACCCTTGTTAACGTTATGTTCACCTGCCACCCTTGTTAATGTTATGTTCACCTGCCACCCTTGTTAATGTTATGTTCACCTGCCTCCCTTGTTAATGTTATGTTCACCTGCCTCCCTTAATGTTATGTTCACCTGCCTCCCTTGTTAATGTTATGTTCACCTGCCTCCCTTGTTAATGTTATGTTCACCTGACTCCCTTGTTAATGTTATGTTCACCTGCCACCCTTGTTAAAGTTATGTTCACCTGCCTCCCTTGTTAATGTTATGTTCACCTGCCTCCCTTAATGTTATGTTCACCTGCCACCCTTGTTAACGTTATGTTCACCTGCCTCCCTTGTTAATGTTATGTTCACCTGCCACCCTTGTTAATGTTATGTTCACCTGCCTCCCTTGTTAATGTTATGTTCACCTGCCTCCCTTAATGTTATGTTCACCTGCCACCCTTGTTAACGTTATGTTCACCTGCCTCCCTTGTTAATGTTATGTTCACCTGCCACCCTTGTTAATGTTATGTTCACCTGCCACCCTTGTTAATGTTATGTTCACCTGCCTCCCTTGTTAATGTTATGTTCACCTGCCTCTCTTGTTAACATTATGTTCACCTGCCTCCCTTGTTAATGTTATGTTCACCTGCCTCCCTTGTTAACGTTATGTTCACCTGCCTCCCTTAATGTTATGTTCACCTGCCACCCTTGTTAATGTTATGTTCACCTGCCTCCCTTAATGTTATGTTCACCTGCCTCCCTTGTTAATGTTATGTTCACCTGCCTCCCTTAATGTTATGTTCACCTGCCACCCTTGTTAACGTTATGTTCACCTGCCTCCCTTGTTAACGTTATGTTCACCTGCCACCCTTGTTAATGTTATGTTTACCTGCCACCCTTGTTAATGTTATGTTCACCTGCCACCCATGTTAACGTTATGTTCACCTGCCACCCTTGTTAATGTTATGTTTACCTGCCTCCCTTGTTAATGTTATGTTCACCTGCCTCCCTTAATGTTATGTTCACCTGCCACCCTTGTTAACGTTATGTTCACCTGCCTCCCTTGTTAACGTTATGTTCACCTGCCACGCTTGTTAATGTTATGTTTACCTGCCACCCTTGTTAATGTTATGTTCACCTGCCACCCATGTTAACGTTATGTTCACCTGCCTCCCTTGTTAATGTTATGTTCACCTGCCTCCCTTAATGTTATGTTCACCTGCCACCCTTGTTAACGTTATGTTCACCTGCCTCCCTCCTCCAGTATTTACCCAAGTCTTTCCTAAATCTAAACTTATCCAATTTATACCCATTGTTATGTTCACCTGCCACCCTTGTTAACGTTATGTTCACCTGCCTCCCTTGTTAACGTTATGTTCACCTGCCTCCCTTGTTAATGTTATGTTCACCTGCCTCCCTTGTTAACGTTATGTTCACCTGCCTCCCTTGTTAATGTTATGTTCACCTGCCTCCCTTGTTAACGTTATGTTCACCTGCCTCCCTTGTTAACGTTATGTTCACCTGCCTCCCTTGTTAATGTTATGTTCACCTGCCTCCCTTGTTAATGTTATGTTCACCTGCCTCCCTTAATGTTATGTTCACCTGCCTCCCTTAATGTTATGTTCACCTGCCTCCCTTAATGTTATGTTCACCTGCCTCCCTTAATGTTATGTTCACCTGCCACCCTTGTTAATGTTATGTTCACCTGCCTCCCTTAATGTTATGTTCACCTGCCACCCTTGTTAACGTTATGTTCACCTGCCTCCCTTAATGTTATGTTCACCTGCCTCCCTTGTTAACGTTATGTTCACCTGCCTCCCTTGTTAACGTTATGTTCACCTGCCTCCCTTGTTAATGTTATGTTCACCTGCCACCCTTGTTAACGTTATGTTCACCTGCCTCCCTTGTTAATGTTATGTTCACCTGCCTCATTTGTTAACGTTATGTTCACCTGCCTCCCTTGTTAATGTTATGTTCACCTGCCTCCCTTGTTAATGTTATGTTCACCTGCCTCCCTTAATGTTATGTTCACCTGCCTCCCTTGTTAATGTTATGTTCACCTGCCTCCCTTGTTAATGTTATGTTCACCTGCCTCCCTTAATGTTATGTTCACCTGCCTCCCTTAATGTTATGTTCACCTGCCACCCTTGTTAACGTTATGTTCACCTGCCTCCCTTAATGTTATGTTCACCAGCCTCCCTTGTTAATGTTATGTTCACCTGCCTCCCTTGTTAACGTTATGTTCACCTTCCACCCTTGTTAACGTTATGTTCACCTGCCTCCCTTGTTAATGTTATGTTCACCTGCCTCCCTTGTTAACGTTATGTTCACCTGCCTCCCTTGTTAATGTTATGTTCACCTGCCTCCCTTGTTAATGTTATGTTCACCTGCCTCCCTTGTTAATGTTATGTTCACCTGCCTCCCTTGTTAATGTTATGTTCACCTGCCTCCCTTAATGTTATGTTCACCTGCCTCCCTTGTTAATGTTATGTTCACCTGCCTCCCTTGTTAATGTTATGTTCACCTGCCTCCCTTGTTAATGTTATGTTCACCTGCCTCCCTTAATGTTATGTTCACCTGCCTCCCTTGTTAACGTTATGTTCACCTGCCTCCCTTAATGTTATGTTCACCTGCCACCCTTGTTAACGTTATGTTCACCTGCCTCCCTTAATGTTATGTTCACCTGCCTCCCTTGTTAACGTTATGTTCACCTGCCTCCCTTGTTAACGTTATGTTCACCTGCCTCCCTTGTTAATGTTATGTTCACCTGCCACCCTTGTTAACGTTATGTTCACCTGCCTCCCTTGTTAATGTTATGTTCACCTGCCTCCCTTGTTAACGTTATGTTCACCTGCCTCCCTTGTTAATGTTATGTTCACCTGCCTCCCTTGTTAATGTTATGTTCACCTGCCTCCCTTGTTAATGTTATGTTCACCTGCCTCTCTTGTTAATGTTATGTTCACCTGCCACCCTTGTTTACGTTATGTTCACCTGCCACCCTTGTTAATGTTATGTTCACCTGCCACCCTTGTTAACGTTATGTTCACCTGTCTCCCTTGTTAACGTTATGTTCACCTGCCTCCCTTGTTAATGTTATGTTCACCTGCCTCCCTTGTTAATGTTATGTTCACCTGCCACCCTTGTTAAAGTTATGTTCACCTGCCTCCCTTGTTAATGTTATGTTCACCTGCCTCCCTTAATGTTATGTTCACCTGCCACCCTTGTTAACGATATGTTCACCTGCCTCCCTTGTTAATGTTATGTTCACCTGCCACCCTTGTTAATGTTATGTTCACCTGCCTCCCTTGTTAATGTTATGTTCACCTGCCTCCCTTAATGTTATGTTCACCTGCCTCCCTTGTTAACGTTATGTTCACCTGCCTCCCTTGTTAACGTTATGTTCACCTGCCACCCTTGTTAACGTTATGTTCACCTGCCTCCCTTGTTAACGTTATGTTCACCTGCCACCCTTGTTAACGTTATGTTCACCTGCCTCCCTTGTTAATGTTATGTTCACCTGCCACCCTTGTTAATGTTATGTTCACCTGCCTCCCTTGTTAATGTTATGTTCACCTGCCTCCCTTAATGTTATGTTCACCTGCCTCCCTTGTTAACGTTATGTTCACCTGCCTCCCTTGTTAACGTTATGTTCACCTGCCACCCTTGTTAACGTTATGTTCACCTGCCTCCCTTGTTAATGTTATGTTCACCTGCCACCCTTGTTAATGTTATGTTCACCTGCCTCCCTTGTTAATGTTATGTTCACCTGCCTCCCTTGTTAATGTTATGTTCACCTGCCTCCCTTGTTTTTGTTATGTTCACCTACCTCCCTTAATGTTATGTTCACCTGCCTCCCTTGATAATGTTATGTTCACCTGCCTCCCTTGTTAATGTTATGTTCACCTGCCTCCCTTGTTAATGTTATGTTCACCTGCCTCCCTTAATGTTATGTTCACCTGCCTCCCTTAATGTTATGTTCACCTGCCACCCTTGTTAATGTTATGTTCACCTGCCACCCTTGTTAATGTTATGTTCACCTGCCACCCTTGTTAATGTTATGTTCACCTGCCACCCTTGTTAACGTTATGTTCACCTGCCTCCCTTAATGTTATGTTCACCTGCCTCCCTTGTTAATGTTATGTTCACCTGCCTCCCTTGTTAATGCTATGTTCACCTGCCTCCCTTGTTAATGTTATGTTCACCTGCCTCCCTTAATGTTATGTTCACCTGCCTCCCTTGTTAATGTTATGTTCACCTGGCACCCTTGTTAATGTTATGTTCACCTGCCACCCTTGTTAATGTTATGTTCACCTGCCTCTCTTGTTAATGTTATGTTCACCTGCCACCCTTGTTAACGATATGTTCACCTGCCTCCCTTGTTAATGTTATGTTCACCTGCCTTCCTTGTTAATGTTATGTTCACCTGCCACCCTTGTTAACGTTATGTTCACCTGCCTCCCTTGTTAATGTTATGTTCACCTGCCTCCCTTGTTAACGTTATGTTCACCTGCCTCCCTTGTTAATGTTATGTTCACCTGCCTCCCTTAATGTTATGTTCACCTGCCACCCTTGTTAACGTTATGTTCACCTGCCACCCTTGTTAACGTTATGCTCACCTGCCTCCCTTGTTAATGTTATGTTCATCTGCCACCCTTGTTAATGTTATGTTCACCTGCCACCCTTGTTAATGTTATGTTCACCTGCCACCCTTGTTAATGTTATGTTCACCTGCCACCCTTGTTAATGTTATGTTCACCTGCCTCCCTTGTTAATGTTATGTTCACCTGCCACACTTGTTAATGTTATGTTCACCTGCCACACTTGTTAATGTTATGTTCACCTGCCACCCTTGTTAATGTTATGTTCACCTGCCACACTTGTTAACGTTATGTTCACCTGCCACACTTGTTAATGTTATGTTCACCTGCCACCCTTGTTAATGTTATGTTCACCTGCCTCCCTTGTTAATGTTATGTTCACCTGCCTCCCTTGTTAATGCTATGTTCACCTGCCACCCTTGTTAATGTTATGTTCACCTGCCACCCTTGTTAACGTTATGTTCACCTGCCTCCCTTAATGTTATGTTCACCTGCCTCCCTTGTTAATGTTATGTTCACCTGCCTCCCTTGTTAATGTTATGTTCACCTGCCACCCTTGTTAATGTTATGTTCACCTGCCTCCCTTGTTAATGTTATGTTCATAGCACAACCTCACACACGACACAACCTCACACACGACACAACCTCACACACGACACAAACTCACACACGACACAACCTCACATACGACACAACCTCACATACGACACAACCTCACACACGACACAACCTCACACACGACACAACCTCACACACGACACAAACTCACACACGACACAACCTCACACACGACACAACCTCACACACGACACAACCTCACACATTACACAACCTTATACACGACAACCTCACACATTACACAACCTCAAACAATTCACAACCTTATACACGACAAGCTCACACACGACACAAACTCACACACGACACAACCCCACACACGACACCTCACGTACGACACAACACCACACATGACACAACATCACACACAACACAACCCCACACACGACACAACCTCACACACGACACAACCTCACATACGACACAACACCACACATGACACAACCTCACACACAACACAACCCCACACACGACACAACCTCACACACGACACAACCCCACACACGACACAACCTCACATACGACACAACACCACACATGACACAACCTCACACACAACACAACCTCACACACGACACAACCCCACACACGACACCTCACATACGACACAACACCACACATGACACAACATCACACACAACACAACCCCACACACGACACAACCTCACATACGACACAACACCACACACAACACAACCCCACACACGACACAACCTCACACACGACACAACCTCACATACGACACAACCTCACATACGACACAACCTCACACACGACACAACCTCACATACGACACAACCTCACATACAACACAACCCCACACACGACACAACCCCACAACCAACCAACATAATCTACTTTTTAAACAATATATCAGCACGCAAGATAATGAGACGGCAGCCTTCAGTTACCCCTCAAGACAAAGCTAAGCTGTCTTAAGATGTCTGGGTCAAAGGTCACAGCAAAGTTTGAGTGGAATAAGAGACATTTTCTATACTTTGAAAGCGTAAGTAATCTCAAACTAACACTTACTTCCCAGCAACGAGAATTGTGTTACATAGTTTTGCTTTTTAAACGTGTCTGTAACTCGAGGGGCACCTATTTACTGCCAGGTGAACACTAATATCAGGTGAAAAGAAACGTTCCTCAATCGTCTCTGACCCGTCGCGTGAATCAACCCCCGGGACATGGCCAGGGGTGCATGACAGTGAAAGTGTCAGACACAGATGCACTGACCACGGAGCCACACACATCATTACTGAAGGAAAACTAAGAATATGCTGACAATTTTAAATACAAATAATGATTTTGTTTTTGTTTATTATAACGCAGATAAGCACAAATTTTCGTTTCCGTGCTGGGTGCTCAATTTCACTTTCCTGCTGGGTGTTCAACCTCTGACTCCTGCTGGGAGTTCAACCTCTGACTCCTGCTGGGAGTTCAACCTCTGACTCCTGCTGGGAGTTCAACCTTTGACTCCTGCTGGGAGTTCAACCTCTGACTCCTGCTGGGAGTTCAACCTCTGACTCCTGCTGGGAGTTCAACCTTTGACTCCTGCTGGGAGTTCAACCTCTGACTCCTGCTGGGAGTTCAACCTCTGTCTCCTGCTGGGAGTTCAACCTCTGACTCCTGCTGGGGGTTCAACCTCTCACTCCTGCTGGGAGTTCAACATCTCCTGCTGGGAGTTCAACCTCTCACTCCTGCTGGGAGTTCAACCTCTTACTCCTCCTGGGAGTTCAACCTCTCACTCCTGCTGGGAGTTCATCCTCTCACTCCTGCTGGGAGTTCAACCTCTGACTCCTGCTGGGAGTTCAACCTCTGACTCCTGCTGGGAGTTCATCCTTTGTCTCCTGCTGGGAGTTCAACCTCTGACTCCTGCTGGGAGTTCAACCTCTCACTCCTGCTGGGAGTTCATCCTCTGACTCCTGCTGGGAGTTCAACCTCTGACTCCTGCTGGGAGTTCAACCTCTGACTCCTGCTGGGAGTTCATCCTTTGTCTCCTGCTGGGAGTTCAACCTCTGACTCCTGCTGGGAGTTCAACCTCTGACTCCTGCTGGGAGTTCAACCTCTGACTCCTGCTGGGAGTTCAACCTCTATCTCCTGCTGGGAGTTCAACCTCTGACTCCTGCTGGGAGTTCAACCTCTCACTCCTGCTGGGAGTTCAACATCTCACTCCTGCTGGGAGTTCAACCTCTCACTCCTGCTGGGAGTTCAACCTCTCACTCCTGCTGGGAGTTCAACCTCTCACTCCTGCTGGGAGTTCATCCTCTCACTCCTGCTGGGAGTTCAACCTCTGACTCCTGCTGGGAGTTCAACCTCTGACTCCTGCTGGGAGTTCATCCTTTGTCTCCTGCTGGGAGTTCAACCTCTGACTCCTGCTGGGAGTTCAACCTCTCACTCCTGCTGGGAGTTCATCCTCTCATTCCTGCTGGGAGTTCAACCTCTGACTCCTGCTGGGAGTTCAACCTCTGACTCCTGCTGGGAGTTCATCCTTTGTCTCCTGCTGGGAGTTCAACCTCTCACTCCTGCTGGGAGTTCAACCTCTCACTCCTGCTGGGAGTTCAACCTCTCACTCCTGCTGGGAGTTCAATCTCTCACTCCTGCTGGGAGTTCAACCTCTGACTCCTGCTGGGAGTTCAACCTCTGACTCCTGCTGGGAGGTCAACCTCTGACTCCTGCTGGGAGTTCAACCTCTCACTCCTGCTGGGAGTTCAACCTCTCACTCCTGCTGGGAGTTCAACCTCTCACTCCTGCTGGGAGTTCAACCTCTGACTCCTGCTGGGAGTTCAACCTCTGACTCCTGCTGGGAATTCAACCTCTCACTCCTGCTGGGAGTTCAACCTCTGTCTCCTGCTGGGAGTTCATCCTTTGTCTCCTGCTGGGAGTTCAACCTCTGACTCCTGCTGGGAGGTAAGATTCACAGTTGTTTCCTCAGACTTTCAATCCCTGCTGGCTGGTAGTTCATGAAAAGTCTAAACCTCCCCGGTGCCCAGAAAGTTCTTACTTCTAATTAAACACCCTATTTAAAGTTCTTTTTCTTTGCTGAAGATCAACAATGGAAGCTCTCTGCGCCACACTGAAGGGGTAAGCGAAGTATTTTGTTGCATCAGAGTTTGCATTTTGTTAAGAAATGTGCCCGAGGAAAACACTGGTGATCTCTGCTTGGTACAAAAATTCAAAGTTTTTAACTCCAATACGCATATATGGTAATTTAGCGTATCTGAATCATTGGAAAATAAATGATTTACTATTTTTTTTTTTTACATGTAATATTCACCTTCCAATCCTGTAATTCTAGGATTTATTTGAAGAGGGATAACATTTACGCTATCCTTGGAGGATGTATCATTTACAATGCAGTTTGTTTATTTTTTATTTTGAGAATTGTTCGAGTTAGAAGATAGTAGTGTGACTTGATGTTTTGTACACTCACTAACAGTTTACTTTAGTCGTGTAATATGATCAGGATTATAGTGCCTGCATGTGGCTCTCAGCAGTGTAGTATGTTTCCTAGTTGTGTCCAGGACTAAAGTGTTCCTGCTAGTTGGGTCCAGGACTAAAGTGTTCCTGCTAGTTGTGTCCAGGACTAAAGTGTTCCTGCTAGTTGTGTCCAGGACTAAAGTGTTCCTGCTAGTTGTGTCCAGGACTAAAGTGTTCCTGCTAGTTGTGTCCAGGACTAAAGTGTTCCTGCTAGTTGGGTCCAGGACTAAAGTGTTCCTGCTAGTTGTGTCCAGGACTAAAGTGTTCCTGCTAGTTGTGTCCAGGACTAAAGTGTTCCTGCTAGTTGTGTCCAGGACTAAAGTGTTCCTGCTAGTTGTGTCCAGGACTAAAGTGTTCCTGCTAGTTGTGTCCAGGACTAAAGTGTTCCTGCTAGTTGTGTCCAGGACTAAAGTATTCCTGCTAGTTGTGTCCAGGACTAAAGTGTTCCTGCTAGTTGTGTCCAGGACTAAAGTGTTCCTGCTAGTTGTGTCCAGGACTAAAGTGTTCCTGCTAGTTGTGTCCAGGACTAAAGTGTTCCTGCTAGTTGTGTCCAGGACTAAAGTGTTCCTGCTAGTTGTGTCCAGGACTAAAGTGTTCCTGCTAGTTGTGTCCAGGACTAAAGTGTTCCTGCTAGTTGTGTCCAGGACTAAAGTGTTCCTGCTAGTTGTGTCCAGGACTAAAGTGTTCCTGCTAGTTGTGTCCAGGACTAAAGTGTTCCTGCTAGTTGTGTCCAGGACTAAAGTGTTCCTGCTAGTTGTGTTCGGATTTTAAATATTCCTACTTGTTATACTTGGAAGTAAAGTGTACCTCCTGCTTATGTTCAGGACTTATGTATTCTTGCTGGTTGTATCCAGGACTAAAGTATAACTACTGGTTGAGTTCTTGACAAAACGTATACTCGCTGACTGACCAGTATTATCCTGTTATTGTCATAATGACCCTCCAGAGAACGATTACCTCTAAACTCAACACTAAACTACGAGCTCATTTTAAAACGATTTTCCCCCCTGGATACAGTCACCCAAGCAATTTGAGTCCAGACCCAACAGTTACTGCTAGGAGAGGCGATACGAGTCTGTGATCGTTAGTCCAGTCGACCCATCCTTCTACTGCTGGGGGTTGAGAAAAGAAACTGTTGCCTGTGGAGGGAGGGTTCTCTCTCCTTAGCAAATTCTAACAATTTGTGACTGGTAGAAAAAATACGTCCTTTGACAAAGCAGAAACATTCGAGCCTAAGCAACTCGGCTGACAATTAGAGGCAGATTCTTAGGAAGCATCAGAATTATTTTGCATTAATTTGAAATAAAATAAAATAATAAAATAATGATTAAAATAATAATTTTGACGAACTAGTCGATTGCGGTAAAACTGTGATGCATGAGATGAGAGGACAGGCTGATCTACTACACGACTGGCTCTCCTGTTTAAGGCTAATCGGGTTTACTACACTGCTGGCTGACCTTCCTAATGTTAATCAGCGCCACTCTACCACTGACTGTCCTGCTTAGGATTAATCTAATACACTCTACCACTGGCTCTCCTGCTAAGGATTAATGTAATCAACTCTACGTCTGGCTGTCCTGCTTAAGATTAATCAGGTCAACTACACCACTGGCTATCCTGCTTCAGGTTCACTGCACCAATGGCTGTCCTGCTGTAGGGTAATCTTTGTAGGAGTAAGAGCTCCTACGAAGTAGGAGCGATAAAAAGGATTTTAACCCGCACACTCGGTACTCCCTAACACACTCCCAAGACCACTACACCACAACATGCTCAAAAGCAATGATACAGTGTACTACAAAAAATAGTGGTAAAATAAGTTACATACAGAATTTATAAAAGGAAAAAAATAAAGATAAAATTGTCCAAGTAAACAGGAGACACGTGGAACGCCTGCGGTCATTGTTGGACGTATAATGCTGTATAGGAAAGCAGTTGAAGCTCCGAACCTGCATTCGACATCTCAGGTTGTAATATGCTGAGAGCTGGTAGAGACCCCATGACCAAGGAGCTAAGGACGAATCCTCGAAACCAAGACTTCCTGATCAGGGACCTCATTACCAAGGACTTCCTGATCAGGGACCTCACTATCAAGGACTTCCTATTCAGGGACCTCATTACCAAGGACTTCCTGAACAGGGACCTCATTACCAAGGACTTCCTGACCAGAGACCTCATTACCAAGGGCTTTCTGACCAGGGACCTCATTACCAAGGACTTCGTGACTAGGGACCTCATTACCAAGGACTTCGTGACCAGGGACCTCATTACCAGGGACTTCTTGACCAGGGACTTCGTGAAGAGGGACCTAGTTGTCAAGGACTTCGAGATCAGGGACCTCATTACCAAGGACTTCGAGACCAGGGACCTCATTACCAAGGATTTCGAGACCAGGGACCTAGTCGAATTACCAGGGACTTCCTGACCAGGGACCTCATTACCAGAGACTTCCTGACCAGGGACCTTATTACCAGGGACTTCCTGACCAGGGACCTCATTACCAGGGACTTCCTGACCAGTGTCACGGGGGCGGGCCGGGGCTCTACTAGCACTCGGCTGCTAGGGGCTCAAAAGGCCGAATACTCAGCCCCTCCGACTCCCGGGATTCACCGGAGTCTCCTTGGTCACACAGGAGAGGACCAACAATGCCCACCTCCGCAGGTGTTTGCTTCCACCACAAAAGGGGTGCCACTGATTCACCCTAGAAGCCCTTCAGTCAAACACGGGGAAACTACTGTTAACAGTTCCGGCCTAGACCCGTGGAGGAGTGAAGGAAGACTCAGGCTTACCTTATAACCATAACCTCCCTGAGTTTTGCCTGTTAGAGAAAAAGGTTGCAGTAACTCCTTTCCTGCCTGTTTTCTCTATCTTCTTCTTAACAAGGTCGCCAGCTGGGTTATTATATCTGCACCCCAGCAATGCAGTTCAGTGGGAGTACTATATATTGTTTGTAGCCAGAAGATTGCTACTCCCATAGATCTGCTACTAGACTGTCGGCCCAGGGTACTCTCCCAGGGAGGTCTGTGTGGCTTTACCTCTCCCTAGCCACCACGTTACTAGTTGCCACCAATCAGGCACTGATACTGATCGGATGGCTAAGGGTACACTTTTATATAGGTCCGTGCTGTCTTTACCACTCTCCAGGCAAAAAGAACTTCTATAGAGAATGTATTGTTCCCTAGGTGGTACTATGATAACCTTCGTGTATGCTCATAGAGAAATATTATAATGGAGGCACACTTAAACACAATGATAAAAGTGTAAATTTACTGATGCAAATTACATGAACACACATACAATCACAAGTAATACATGAATATGAAAATAAGGATAATAAGTCTGGAGATCGTCAGCCTCTTCTTCCACGACCTCCAACACTCCTTCAACTGGGCAGAAAGACAGAAGTCCCACACTCTTTCACAGGAGGGCCTCTTCACCACGTCGGCGCCTCTTCTTCACTGTCCTGCCATCCATACCCACTGTCCCCTCTGACAGTCCTGGACACAAGCTGCCCTGCAGCCTATTCTACTACTAAAGTAATAATGTCCTATTGCCACATACATAAGTGAATATTGTGGCCTAACTAGCCTACTCACACAAGGGGTAATGGGAGGGAAAATGATCTACCTTACATTCCTGGCTCACGACGCCTGTCCCTCGATGGTGTGAGGTTCTCACGCTTCCTGAGTCGGTCCTTGACGATCCAGGAACGTTCCACAGGTCCTCGGGTGTCGTGGAGCCTTCGCGTCGTCGCCGTTCCAATCCCAGAGATTCAGCTACCCCATTCCTGGTTCATCGATGGGCACTGAGCTAATCACTATTTTCCCACACGAGCCCCTTCTACAAAAGTTGCTCCTTGTCCTAGGAACAGTGTCGTCCTTCCAAAACCCTCAGTGGATGTGACCCGGTCACAGCTAGGCTTGCCCGCCACACCTTTCCAGGCCCTCAACGTCCAGCTTCGCCGCCCAGCGTCGTCGCCGAATATTATCCAAGTTTGGCACTCTTTTGCTCAATAAACTTGGTTCCTTTTTGCTTCCCAGAAGCGTGGGGTCTCCAATACGTAAGATGGGCTGCGATAGCCGGCTCTAATCCACTAAGAAAGGCTTGTAGAGCCTCAAATCCTTGAGAACTGACCGAGGTGCGTCCTCTCGCCTTCACGGTCAGGTCAACTCTGACGTTGGCGCCGCCCGGGGCACTCGGTGACGTCATGGCGGGCCCTGATTGGTCGCCCGCGACCTAAGTCGGCCAATCCGCGATCAGTTAGTATCCATTCCAAAAGGTCATATCTGCATTAGAGGATACTCTTTCATTTTATATCAGGGTACCAATTTCCCCTTACAACTTATAATGTAACTTTCTCCCTTAACTGGCAGCCGGTCTGGTCGCCACATATATCATTAGACTCCCTGAACCTCAGAGAATCAGTAGGGAGAGCTGATATGACTCTTTTAGCCGGCAAACAAAAGAAATAGGAGAGAGCACCGTAACACCAGGGACCTCATTACCAAGGATTTCCTGACCAGGGACCTCATTACCAGGGACTTCCTGACCAGCGACCTCATTACCAAGGACCACCTGACCAGGGACCTCATTACCACGGACTTCCTGACCAGGGACCTCATTACCACGGACTTCCTGACCAGGGACCTCATTACCAAGGACTTCCTGACCAGGGACCTCATTACCACGGACTTCCTGACCAGGGACCTCATTACCAAGGACTTCCTGACCAGGGTTCTCATTACCAAGGACTTCCTGACCAGGGACCTCATTACCAAGGACTTCCTGACCAGGGACCTCATTACCACGGACTTCCTGACCAGGGACCTCATTACCAAGGACTTCCTGACCAGGGTTCTCATTACCAAGGACTTGTGGCTAAGGTACTCAAGACCAAGGCCTTATTCACAAGGACATCAGGATCAGGACCACATGAACAGGGTTATCAGCACCAAAAACCTGATGACCAAGGCCTCATTATCAGGGACCACATGGTCAAGAACCTCAGGATCAAGGTCTGATAGCCAGGGACCACATGGTCAAGAACCTCAGGATCAAGGTCTCATAGCCAGGGACCACATGGTCAAGAACCTCAGGATCAAGGTCTGATAGCCAGGGACCACATGGTCAAGAACCTCAGGATCAAGGTCTCATAGCCAGGGACCACATGGTCAAGAACCTCAGGATCAAGGTCTCATAGCCAGGGACCACATGGTCAAGAACCTCAGGATCAAGGTCTCATAGCCAGGGACCACATGGTCAAGAACCTCAGGATCAAGGTCTCATAGCCAGGGACCACATGGTCAAGAACCTCAGGATCAAGGTCTCATAGCCAGGGACCACATGGTCAAGAACCTCAGGATCAAGGTCTCATAGCCAGGGACCACATGGTCAAGAACCTCAGGATCAAATTCTCATAGCCAGGGACCACATGGTCAAGAACCTCAGGATCAAGGTCTCATAGCCAGGGACCACATGACCACAGACAAAGTAGGAAACTGCTCACGCGTTATAAATTTGCACTGGAACAAACACCACTTCCATAAGCATTACAAGGAACTCTACAATATTTTAAACAGATGAATGACGCTTAAACTACTCTAATGTACAAATGAACTAGCAGGATTTTCCAGCATCTTAAAAAAGATTTTTATTCATAATACTGATACTACTAAAACACTCACACACGTGTATGATAAATTCCAAAAAACTCGTTCTTTATTAAATAAAATCTAGGCCCCTCAAATTTCATTCTCAATAGACAAACTTTAGTTTTGAACACTTTCTTCTTGTTTCTGAAAGGCTCGAAAAATGTATATACATTCATATTCAGCCGCTGATCTCTGGCATTATACAAGAACTTTTGCCTTACTATGTGACGTTTAGGATTAAAACAGTCAGTCCGGACTCTCTCTCATGCAGAGCTGGCTCAGACTTTGAAGACACTCCTCAGTGCACTTGAAAAGGGAAAACTAGAGAGCATTTTGAGCGTGGATATCTGAAGAGCATTTTTTGGATGGGTGTTGTCAGTGCATTTTTTGGGTGGGTGTTTTGAATGCATTTTTTGGAAGACATCTTGAGAGCCATTTTTGGATATTAATTGTGAAACATATTTAGACGAATAAAATATTGAGTGCATTTGACCGAAGAGAATCGCAAGAGTATTTTGAGTGGATTTCGAGGAAGGTCTGCTTGAGAGGATTTATGACCAGAATCTGTTATGTATAGTATATACATAGGTTAGACAGAGCAAGACAGTAAATTTGACCACAAAATTTAGAACCCACGACTGGAAATAAAATTGAAAGAGTAATGTTAGACAGTTATTACCCAAAGATGAAAGTACAGCCTCTCAGAGCAGCACATAGGCCTCTATCCCTCAATATAAATGCTGGATCCCCGTTAGTCTTATCCTTCTCACAAAGTTCCCAACCTGGTATAGACTGACGGACATCTTAAAAACTATTCACCTACGACAAAATACATCAGAATCAACGTAACTTGACCATGAAGTCAGAATTCTGAGAGGCATTCAGTGTTGACTTTAAGGTGTGTCAATCGAACCAAGCAACTCTACAGTTGAGACTTTGTATGATAGACACAAGCAAAGTCACCCCGGTGACACTTCAGGCACTCTCATCGTCGTCGATGTCTGCCAGCAAATTAACAGAGAAGATCACTCCAGTGCATGAAAGACGCAATTTTTGCTCCCGATCCGAGGTTAAGTGAATTGGATGTGCTGGGATACTATTGTGTACCTTCACCCCGATCACAGTTACAAAAAGATATCAAAGGCAGGAGAAAATGGCTAGTACAATATTGGAAACAATTTCCTTAACATTGCTTCAAAATGCATCTTAGATGATCGCATGTTGCCTACTAACAGTTAAAACTTCACATTATTTTTTTTCAAATGCTGTTCCTTTCTCCAGAACCGCCAGCTGTACTTGCCCATTATGCTCTGGTGACTTGCCCATTACGCTCTGGTTACTGTGTATCCCTTTGCCTCGTCTCCCCTATCATCATCGAACACGTGGTTTATCTGCGACACTGTGCTGGCAGGTCACTACAACCACCTAAGTCTAATAAGTTACACTCAATAGGAACATTTTACAAAATATGAAGATGTCAGTACCATCACAAATAAGAAGTTTCGTTACAGGTCTCGACCCGGCACAGGAAGAAGGTAAGTTGGGGGTTCATGCTTGCCCCGCCACACTGGCCAAGTCCCACCGTGACCACACTGGCCAGGTCCTACCTTGACCACACTGGCCAGGTCCCACCTTGACCACACTGGCCAGGTCCCACCTTGACCACACTGGCCAGGTCCCACCGTGACCACACTGGCCAGGTCCCACCTTGACCACACTGGCCAGGTCCCACCTTGACCATACTGGCCAGGTCCCACCGTGACCACACTGGCCAGGTCCCACCGTGACCACACTGGCCAGGTCCCACCGTGACCACACTGGCCAGGTCCCACCGTGACCAAACTGGCCAGGTCCCACCTTGACCATACTGGCCAAGACCTCCCTTGACCACACTGGTCAGGTCCGACCTTGACCATACTGGCCAGGTCCTGCCTTGACCACACTGGCCAGGTCCCACCTTGACCATACTGGCCAGGTCCTGCCTTGACCACACTGGTCAGGTCCCACCTTGACCAAACTGGCCAGGTCCCACCTTGACCATACTGGCAAGGTCCTGCCTTGACCACACTGGTCAGGTCCCACCTTGACCATACTGGCCAGGTCCTACCTTGACCACACTGGCCAGGTCCTACCTTGACCACACTGGCCAGGTCCCACCGTGACCACACTGGCCAGGTCCCACCTTGACCACGCTGGCCAGGTCCTACCGTGACCACACTGGCCAGGTCCCACCGTGACCACACTGGCCAGGTCCCACCGTGACCACACTGGCCAGGTCCCACCGTGACCAAACTGGCCAGGTCCCACCTTGACCATACTGGCCAGGTCCTGCCTTGACCACACTGGTCAGGTCCCACCTTGACCACACTGGCCAGGTCCCACTTTGACCATACTGGCCAGGTCCTGCCTTGACCACACTGGTCTGGTCCCACCTTGACCACACTAGCCAGGTCCTGCCTTGACCATACTGGCCAGGTCCCACCTTGACCATACTGGCCAGGTCCCACCATGACCACACTGGTCAGGTCCCACCTTGACCATACTGGCCAGGTCCCACCTTGACCACACTGGTCAGGTCCCACCTTGACCATACTGGCCAGGTCCCACCTTGACCATACTAGCCAGGTCCTGCCTTGACCACACTAGCCAGGTCCCACCTTGACCACACTGGCCAGGTCCCACCTTGACCACACTGGCCAGGTCCCACCTTGACCACACTGGCCAGGTCCCACCTTGACCACACTGGCCAGGTCCCACCGTGACCACACTGGCCAGGTCCTACCTTGACCAAACTGGCCAGGTCCCACCATGACCACACTGGCCAGGTCCCACTTTGACCACACTGGCTAGGTCCTACCTTGACCACACTGGCCAGGTACCACCGTGACCACACTGGCCAGGTCCTACCTTGACCACACTGGCCAGGTCCCACCGTGACCACACTGGCCAGGTCCCACCTTGACCACACTGGCTAGGTCCTACCTTGACCACACTGGCCAAGTCCCACCGTGACCACACTGGCCAAGTCCCACCGTGACCACACTGGCCAAGTCCCACCTTAACCACACTGGCCAGGTCCCACCTTGACCACACTGGCCAGGTCCTGCCTTGACCATACTGGCCAGGTCCTACCGTGACCACACTAGCCAGGTCCCACCTTGACCACACTAGCCAGGTCCTGCCTTGACCATACTGGCCAGGTCCCACCTTGACCATACTGGCCAGGTCCCACCTTGACCACACAGGTCAGGTCCCACCTTGACCATACTGGCCAGGTCCCACCTTGACCACACTGGTCAGGTCCCACCTTGACCATACTGGCCAGGTCCCACCTTGACCATACTAGCCAGGTCCTGCCTTGACCACACTAGCCAGGTCCCACCTTGACCACACTGGCCATGTCCCACCTTGACCACACTGGCCAGGTCCCACCTTGACCACACTGGCCAGGTCCCACCTTGACCACACTGGCCAGGTCCCACCTTGACCACACTGGCCAGGTCCCACCTTGACCACACTGGCCAGGTCCCACTTTGACCACACTGGCCAGGTCCCACCTTGACCACACTGGCCAGGTTCCACCTTGACCACACTGGCCAGGTCCCACCTTGACCACACTGGCCAGGTCCCACCTTGACCACACTGGCCAGGTCCCACTTTGACCACACTGGCCAGGTCCCACCTTGACCACACTGGCCAGGTCCCACTTTGACCACACTGGCCAGGTCCCACCTTGACCACACTGGCCAGGTCCTACCTTGACCACACAGGCCAGGTCCTACCGTGACCACACTAGCCAGGTCCCTCCTTGACCACACTGGCCAGGTCCCACCTTGACCACACTGGCCAGGTCCTACCTTGACCACACAGGCCAGGTCCTACCGTGACCACACTAGCCAGGTCCCTCCTTGACCACACTGGCCAGGTCCCACCTTGACCACACTGGCCAGGTCCCACCTTGACCACACTGGCCAGGTCCCACCGTGACCACACTGGCCAGGTCCTACCTTGACCAAACTGGCCAGGTCCCACCGTGACCACACTGGCCAGGTCCCACTTTGACCACACTGGCTAGGTCCTACCTTGACCACACTGGCCAGGTCCCACCGTGACCACACTGGCCAGGTCCTACCTTGACCACACTGGCCAGGTCCCACCGTGACCACACTGGCCAGGTCCCACCTTGACCACACTGGCTAGGTCCTACCTTGACCACACTGGCCAAGTCCCACCGTGACCACACTGGCCAAGTCCCACCGTGACCACACTGGCCAAGTCCCACCTTAACCACACTGGCCAGGTCCCACCTTGACCACACTGGCCAGGTCCTGCCTTGACCATACTGGCCAGGTCCTACCGTGACCACACTAGCCAGGTCCTACCTTGACCACACTAGCCAGGTCCTGCCTTGACCATACTGGCCAGGTCCCACCTTGACCATACTGGCCAGGTCCCACCTTGACCACACTGGTCAGGTCCCACCTTGACCATACTGGCCAGGTCCCACCTTGACCACACTGGTCAGGTCCCACCTTGACCATACTGGCCAGGTCCCACCTTGACCATACTAGCCAGGTCCTGCCTTGACCACACTAGCCAGGTCCCACCTTGACCACACTGGCCATGTCCCACCTTGACCACACTGGCCAGGTCCCACCTTGACCACACTGGCCAGGTCCCACCTTGACCACACTGGCCAGGTCCCACCTTGACCACACTGGCCAGGTCCCACCTTGACCTCACTGGCCAGGTCCTACTTTGACCACACTGGCCAGGTCCCACCTTGACCACACTGGCCAGGTTCCACCTTGACCACACTGGCCAGGTCCCACCTTGACCACACTGGCCAGGTCCCACCTTGACCACACTGGCCAGGTCCCACTTTGACCACACTGGCCAGGTCCCACCTTGACCACACTGGCCAGGTCCCACCTTGACCACACTGGCCAGGTCCCACCTTGACCACACTGGCCAGGTCCTACCTTGACCACACAGGCCAGGTCCTACCGTGACCACACTAGCCAGGTCCCTCCTTGACCACACTGGCCAGGTCCTGCCTTGACCATACTGGCCAGGTCCTACCGTGACCACACTAGCCAGGTCCCACCTTGACCACACTAGCCAGGTCCTGCCTTGACCATACTGGCCAGGTCCCACCTTGACCATACTGGCCAGGTCCCACCTTGACCACACTGGCCAGGTCCCACCTTGACCACGCTGGCCAGGTCCTACCGTGACCACACTGGCCAGGTCCCACCGTGACCACACTGGCCAGGTCCCACCGTGACCACACTGGCCAGGTCCCACCGTGACCAAACTGGCCAGGTCCCACCTTGACCATACTGGCCAGGTCCTGCCTTGACCACACTGGTCAGGTCCCACCTTGACCACACTGGCCAGGTCCCACCTTGACCACACTGGCCAGGTCCCACCTTGACCACACTGGCCAGGTCCCACCTTGACCACACTGGCCAGGTCCCACCGTGACCACACTGGCCAGGTCCTACCTTGACCACACTGGCCAGGTCCCACCGTGACCACACTGGCCAGGTCCCACTTTGACCACACTGGCTAGGTCCCACCTTGACCACACTGGCCAGGTCCCACCTTGACCATACTGGCCAGGTCCTGCCTTGACCACACTGGCCAGGTCCCACCTTGACCATACTGGCCAGGTCCTGCCTTGACCACACTGGTCAGGTCCCACCTTGACCAAACTGGCCAGGTCCCACCTTGACCATACTGGCAAGGTCCTGCCTTGACCACACTGGTCAGGTCCCACCTTGACCATACTGGCCAGGTCCTACCTTGACCACACTGGCCAGGTCCTACCTTGACCACACTGGCCAGGTCCCACCGTGACCACACTGGCCAGGTCCCACCTTGACCACGCTGGCCAGGTCCTACCGTGACCACACTGGCCAGGTCCCACCGTGACCACACTGGCCAGGTCCCACCGTGACCACACTGGCCAGGTCCCACCGTGACCAAACTGGCCAGGTCCCACCTTGACCATACTGGCCAGGTCCTGCCTTGACCACACTGGTCAGGTCCCACCTTGACCACACTGGCCAGGTCCCACTTTGACCATACTGGCCAGGTCCTGCCTTGACCACACTGGTCTGGTCCCACCTTGACCACACTAGCCAGGTCCTGCCTTGACCATACTGGCCAGGTCCCACCTTGACCATACTGGCCAGGTCCCACCATGACCACACTGGTCAGGTCCCACCTTGACCATACTGGCCAGGTCCCACCTTGACCACACTGGTCAGGTCCCACCTTGACCATACTGGCCAGGTCCCACCTTGACCATACTAGCCAGGTCCTGCCTTGACCACACTAGCCAGGTCCCACCTTGACCACACTGGCCAGGTCCCACCTTGACCACACTGGCCAGGTCCCACCTTGACCACACTGGCCAGGTCCCACCTTGACCACACTGGCCAGGTCCCACCGTGACCACACTGGCCAGGTCCTACCTTGACCAAACTGGCCAGGTCCCACCGTGACCACACTGGCCAGGTCCCACTTTGACCACACTGGCTAGGTCCTACCTTGACCACACTGGCCAGGTCCCACCGTGACCACACTGGCCAGGTCCTACCTTGACCACACTAGCCAGGTCCCACCGTGACCACACTGGCCAGGTCCCACCTTGACCACACTGGCTAGGTCCTACCTTGACCACACTGGCCAAGTCCCACCGTGACCACACTGGCCAAGTCCCACCGTGACCACACTGGCCAAGTCCCACCTTAACCACACTGGCCAGGTCCCACCTTGACCACACTGGCCAGGTCCTGCCTTGACCATACTGGCCAGGTCCTACCGTGACCACACTAGCCAGGTCCCACCTTGACCACACTAGCCAGGTCCTGCCTTGACCATACTGGCCAGGTCCCACCTTGACCATACTGGCCAGGTCCCACCTTGACCACACTGGTCAGGTCCCACCTTGACCATACTGGCCAGGTCCCACCTTGACCACACTGGTCAGGTCCCACCTTGACCATACTGGCCAGGTCCCACCTTGACCATACTAGCCAGGTCCTGCCTTGACCACACTAGCCAGGTCCCACCTTGACCACACTGGCCATGTCCCACCTTGACCACACTGGCCAGGTCCCACCTTGACCACACTGGCCAGGTCCCACCTTGACCACACTGGCCAAGTCCCACCTTGACCACACTGGCCAGGTCCCACCTTGACCACACTGGCCAGGTCCCACTTTGACCACACTGGCCAGGTCCCACCTTGACCACACTGGCCAGGTTCCACCTTGACCACACTGGCCAGGTCCCACCTTGACCACACTGGCCAGGTCCCACCTTGACCACACTGGCCAGGTCCCACTTTGACCACACTGGCCAGGTCCCACCTTGACCACACTGGCCAGGTCCCACTTTGACCACACTGGCCAGGTCCCACCTTGACCACACTGGCCAGGTCCTACCTTGACCACACAGGCCAGGTCCTACCGTGACCACACTAGCCAGGTCCCTCCTTGACCACACTGGCCAGGTCCCACCTTGACCACACTGGCCAGGTCCTACCTTGACCACACAGGCCAGGTCCTACCGTGACCACACTAGCCAGGTCCCTCCTTGACCACACTGGCCAGGTCCCACCTTGACCACACTGGCCAGGTCCCACCTTGACCACACTGGCCAGGTCCCACCGTGACCACACTGGCCAGGTCCTACCTTGACCAAACTGGCCAGGTCCCACCGTGACCACACTGGCCAGGTCCCACTTTGACCACACTGGCTAGGTCCTACCTTGACCACACTGGCCAGGTCCCACCGTGACCACACTGGCCAGGTCCTACCTTGACCACACTGGCCAGGTCCCACCGTGACCACACTGGCCAGGTCCCACCTTGACCACACTGGCTAGGTCCTACCTTGACCACACTGGCCAAGTCCCACCGTGACCACACTGGCCAAGTCCCACCGTGACCACACTGGCCAAGTCCCACCTTAACCACACTGGCCAGGTCCCACCTTGACCACACTGGCCAGGTCCTGCCTTGACCATACTGGCCAGGTCCTACCGTGACCACACTAGCCAGGTCCCACCTTGACCACACTAGCCAGGTCCTGCCTTGACCATACTGGCCAGGTCCCACCTTGACCATACTGGCCAGGTCCCACCTTGACCACACTGGTCAGGTCCCACCTTGACCATACTGGCCAGGTCCCACCTTGACCACACTGGTCAGGTCCCACCTTGACCATACTGGCCAGGTCCCACCTTGACCATACTAGCCAGGTCCTGCCTTGACCACACTAGCCAGGTCCCACCTTGACCACACTGGCCATGTCCCACCTTGACCACACTGGCCAGGTCCCACCTTGACCACACTGGCCAGGTCCCACCTTGACCACACTGGCCAGGTCCCACCTTGACCACACTGGCCAGGTCCCACCTTGACCTCACTGGCCAGGTCCTACTTTGACCACACTGGCCAGGTCCCACCTTGACCACACTGGCCAGGTTCCACCTTGACCACACTGGCCAGGTCCCACCTTGACCACACTGGCCAGGTCCCACCTTGACCACACTGGCCAGGTCCCACTTTGACCACACTGGCCAGGTCCCACCTTGACCACACTGGCCAGGTCCCACTTTGACCACACTGGCCAGGTCCCACCTTGACCACACTGGCCAGGTCCTACCTTGACCACACAGGCCAGGTCCTACCGTGACCACACTAGCCAGGTCCCTCCTTGACCACACTGGCCAGGTCCTGCCTTGACCATACTGGCCAGGTCCTACCGTGACCACACTAGCCAGGTCCCACCTTGACCACACTAGCCAGGTCCTGCCTTGACCATACTGGCCAGGTCCCACCTTGACCATACTGGCCAGGTCCCACCTTGACCACACTGGCCAGGTCCCACCTTGACCACGCTGGCCAGGTCCTACCGTGACCACACTGGCCAGGTCCCACCGTGACCACACTGGCCAGGTCCCACCGTGACCACACTGGCCAGGTCCCACCGTGACCAAACTGGCCAGGTCCCACCTTGACCATACTGGCCAGGTCCTGCCTTGACCACACTGGTCAGGTCCCACCTTGACCACACTGGCCAGGTCCCACCTTGACCACACTGGCCAGGTCCCACCTTGACCACACTGGCCAGGTCCCACCTTGACCACACTGGCCAGGTCCCACCGTGACCACACTGGCCAGGTCCTACCTTGACCACACTGGCCAGGTCCCACCGTGACCACACTGGCCAGGTCCCACTTTGACCACACTGGCTAGGTCCCACCTTGACCACACTGGCCAGGTCCCACCTTGACCATACTGGCCAAGACCTCCCTTGACCACACTGGTCAGGTCCGACCTTGACCATACTGGCCAGGTCCTGCCTTGACCACACTGGCCAGGTCCCACCTTGACCATACTGGCCAGGTCCTGCCTTGACCACACTGGTCAGGTCCCACCTTGACCAAACTGGCCAGGTCCCACCTTGACCATACTGGCAAGGTCCTGCCTTGACCACACTGGTCAGGTCCCACCTTGACCATACTGGCCAGGTCCTACCTTGACCACACTGGCCAGGTCCTACCTTGACCACACTGGCCAGGTCCCACCGTGACCACACTGGCCAGGTCCCACCTTGACCACGCTGGCCAGGTCCTACCGTGACCACACTGGCCAGGTCCCACCGTGACCACACTGGCCAGGTCCCACCGTGACCACACTGGCCAGGTCCCACCGTGACCAAACTGGCCAGGTCCCACCTTGACCATACTGGCCAGGTCCTGCCTTGACCACACTGGTCAGGTCCCACCTTGACCACACTGGCCAGGTCCCACTTTGACCATACTGGCCAGGTCCTGCCTTGACCACACTGGTCTGGTCCCACCTTGACCACACTAGCCAGGTCCTGCCTTGACCATACTGGCCAGGTCCCACCATGACCATACTGGCCAGGTCCCACCATGACCACACTGGTCAGGTCCCACCTTGACCATACTGGCCAGGTCCCACCTTGACCACACTGGTCAGGTCCCACCTTGACCATACTGGCCAGGTCCCACCTTGACCATACTAGCCAGGTCCTGCCTTGACCACACTAGCCAGGTCCCACCTTGACCACACTGGCCAGGTCCCACCTTGACCACACTGGCCAGGTCCCACCTTGACCACACTGGCCAGGTCCCACCTTGACCACACTGGCCAGGTCCCACCGTGACCACACTGGCCAGGTCCTACCTTGACCAAACTGGCCAGGTCCCACCGTGACCACACTGGCCAGGTCCCACTTTGACCACACTGGCTAGGTCCTACCTTGACCACACTGGCCAGGTCCCACCGTGACCACACTGGCCAGGTCCTACCTTGACCACACTGGCCAGGTCCCACCGTGACCACACTGGCCAGGTCCCACCTTGACCACACTGGTTAGGTCCTACCTTGACCACACTGGCCAAGTCCCACCGTGACCACACTGGCCAAGTCCCACCGTGACCACACTGGCCAAGTCCCACCTTAACCACACTGGCCAGGTCCCACCTTGACCACACTGGCCAGGTCCTGCCTTGACCATACTGGCCAGGTCCTACCGTGACCACACTAGCCAGGTCCCACCTTGACCACACTAGCCAGGTCCTGCCTTGACCATACTGGCCAGGTCCCACCTTGACCATACTGGCCAGGTCCCACCTTGACCACACTGGTCAGGTCCCACCTTGACCATACTGGCCAGGTCCCACCTTGACCACACTGGTCAGGTCCCACCTTGACCATACTGGCCAGGTCCCACCTTGACCCTACTAGCCAGGTCCTGCCTTGACCACACTAGCCAGGTCCCACCTTGACCACACTGGCCATGTCCCACCTTGACCACACTGGCCAGGTCCCACCTTGACCACACTGGCCAGGTCCCACCTTGACCACACTGGCCAGGTCCCACCTTGACCACACTGGCCAGGTCCCACCTTGACCACACTGGCCAGGTCCCACTTTGACCACACTGGCCAGGTCCCACCTTGACCACACTGGCCAAGTTCCACCTTGACCACACTGGCCAGGTCCCACCTTGACCACACTGGCCAGGTCCCACCTTGACCACACTGGCCAGGTCCCACTTTGACCACACTGGCCAGGTCCCACCTTGACCACACTGGCCAGGTCCCACTTTGACCACACTGGCCAGGTCCCACCTTGACCACACTGGCCAGGTCCTACCTTGACCACACAGGCCAGGTCCTACCGTGACCACACTAGCCAGGTCCCTCCTTGACCACACTGGCCAGGTCCCACCTTGACCACACTGGCCAGGTCCTACCTTGACCACACAGGCCAGGTCCTACCGTGACCACACTAGCCAGGTCCCTCCTTGACCACACTGGCCAGGTCCCACCTTGACCACACTGGCCAGGTCCCACCTTGACCACACTGGCCAGGTCCCACCGTGACCACACTGGCCAGGTCCTACCTTGACCAAACTGGCCAGGTCCCACCGTGACCACACTGGCCAGGTCCCACTTTGACCACACTGGCTAGGTCCTACCTTGACCACACTGGCCAGGTCCCACCGTGACCACACTGGCCAGGTCCTACCTTGACCACACTGGCCAGGTCCCACCGTGACCACACTGGCCAGGTCCCACCTTGACCACACTGGCTAGGTCCTACCTTGACCACACTGGCCAAGTCCCACCGTGACCACACTGGCCAAGTCCCACCGTGACCACACTGGCCAAGTCCCACCTTAACCACACTGGCCAGGTCCCACCTTGACCACACTGGCCAGGTCCTGCCTTGACCATACTGGCCAGGTCCTACCGTGACCACACTAGCCAGGTCCCACCTTGACCACACTAGCCAGGTCCTGCCTTGACCATACTGGCCAGGTCCCACCTTGACCATACTGGCCAGGTCCCACCTTGACCACACTGGTCAGGTCCCACCTTGACCATACTGGCCAGGTCCCACCTTGACCACACTGGTCAGGTCCCACCTTGACCATACTGGCCAGGTCCCACCTTGACCATACTAGCCAGGTCCTGCCTTGACCACACTAGCCAGGTCCCACCTTGACCACACTGGCCATGTCCCACCTTGACCACACTGGCCAGGTCCCACCTTGACCACACTGGCCAGGTCCCACCTTGACCACACTGGCCAGGTCCCACCTTGACCACACTGGCCAGGTCCCACCTTGACCTCACTGGCCAGGTCCCACTTTGACCACACTGGCCAGGTCCCACCTTGACCACACTGGCCAGGTTCCACCTTGACCACACTGGCCAGGTCCCACCTTGACCACACTGGCCAGGTCCCACCTTGACCACACTGGCCAGGTCCCACTTTGACCACACTGGCCAGGTCCCACCTTGACCACACTGGCCAGGTCCCACTTTGACCACACTGGCCAGGTCCCACCTTGACCACACTGGCCAGGTCCTACCTTGACCACACAGGCCAGGTCCTACCGTGACCACACTAGCCAGGTCCCTCCTTGACCACACTGGCCAGGTCCTGCCTTGACCATACTGGCCAGGTCCTACCGTGACCACACTATCCAGGTCCCACCTTGACCACACTAGCCAGGTCCTGCCTTGACCATACTGGCCAGGTCCCACCTTGACCACACTGGCCAGGTCCCACCTTGACCACGCTGGCCAGGTCCTACCGTGACCACACTGGCCAGGTCCCACCGTGACCACACTGGCCAGGTCCCACCGTGACCACACTGGCCAGGTCCCACCGTGACCAAACTGGCCAGGTCCCACCTTGACCATACTGGCCAGGTCCTGCCTTGACCACACTGGTCAGGTCCCACCTTGACCACACTGGCCAGGTCCCACCTTGACCACACTGGCCAGGTCCCACCTTGACCACACTGGCCAGGTCCCACCTTGACCACACTGGCCAGGTCCCACCGTGACCACACTGGCCAGGTCCTACCTTGACCACACTGGCCAGGTCCCACCGTGACCACACTGGCCAGGTCCCACTTTGACCACACTGGCTAGGTCCTACCTTGACCACACTGGCCAGGTCCCACCGTGACCACACTGGCCAGGTCCTACCTTGACCACACTGGCCAGGTCCCACCGTGACCACACTGGCCAGGTCCCACCTTGACCACACTGGCTAGGTCCTACCTTGACCACACTGGCCAAGTCCCACCGTGACCACACTGGCCAAGTCCCACCGTGACCACACTGGCCAAGTCCCACCTTAACCACACTGGCCAGGTCCCACCTTGACCACACTGGCCAGGTCCTGCCTTGACCATACTGGCCAGGTCCTACCGTGACCACACTAGCCAGGTCCCACCTTGACCACACTAGCCAGGTCCTGCCTTGACCATACTGGCCAGGTCCCACCTTGACCATACTGGCCAGGTCCCACCTTGACCACACTGGTCAGGTCCCACCTTGACCATACTGGCCAGGTCCCACCTTGACCACACTGGTCAGGTCCCACCTTGACCATACTGGCCAGGTCCCACCTTGACCATACTAGCCAGGTCCTGCCTTGACCACACTAGCCAGGTCCCACCTTGACCACACTGGCCATGTCCCACCTTGACCACACTGGCCAGGTCCCACCTTGACCACACTGGCCAGGTCCCACCTTGACCACACTGGCCAGGTCCCACCTTGACCACACTGGCCAGGTCCCACCTTGACCACACTGGCCAGGTCCCACTTTGACCACACTGGCCAGGTCCCACCTTGACCACACTGGCCAGGTTCCACCTTGACCACACTGGCCAGGTCCCACCTTGACCACACTGGCCAGGTCCCACCTTGACCACACTGGCCAGGTCCCACTTTGACCACACTGGCCAGGTCCCACCTTGACCACACTGGCCAGGTCCCACTTTGACCACACTGGCCAGGTCCCACCTTGACCACACTGGCCAGGTCCTACCTTGACCACACAGGCCAGGTCCTACCGTGACCACACTAGCCAGGTCCCTCCTTGACCACACTGGCCAGGTCCCACCTTGACCACACTGGCCAGGTCCTACCTTGACCACACAGGCCAGGTCCTACCGTGACCACACTAGCCAGGTCCCTCCTTGACCACACTGGCCAGGTCCCACCTTGACCACACTGGCCAGGTCCCACCTTGACCACACTGGCCAGGTCCCACCGTGACCACACTGGCCAGGTCCTACCTTGACCAAACTGGCCAGGTCCCACCGTGACCACACTGGCCAGGTCCCACTTTGACCACACTGGCTAGGTCCTACCTTGACCACACTGGCCAGGTCCCACCGTGACCACACTGGCCAGGTCCTACCTTGACCACACTGGCCAGGTCCCACCGTGACCACACTGGCCAGGTCCCACCTTGACCACACTGGCTAGGTCCTACCTTGACCACACTGGCCAAGTCCCACCGTGACCACACTGGCCAAGTCCCACCGTGACCACACTGGCCAAGTCCCACCTTAACCACACTGGCCAGGTCCCACCTTGACCACACTGGCCAGGTCCTGCCTTGACCATACTGGCCAGGTCCTACCGTGACCACACTAGCCAGGTCCCACCTTGACCACACTAGCCAGGTCCTGCCTTGACCATACTGGCCAGGTCCCACCTTGACCATACTGGCCAGGTCCCACCTTGACCACACTGGTCAGGTCCCACCTTGACCATACTGGCCAGGTCCCACCTTGACCACACTGGTCAGGTCCCACCTTGACCATACTGGCCAGGTCCCACCTTGACCATACTAGCCAGGTCCTGCCTTGACCACACTAGCCAGGTCCCACCTTGACCACACTGGCCATGTCCCACCTTGACCACACTGGCCAGGTCCCACCTTGACCACACTGGCCAGGTCCCACCTTGACCACACTGGCCAGGTCCCACCTTGACCACACTGGCCAGGTCCCACCTTGACCTCACTGGCCAGGTCCCACTTTGACCACACTGGCCAGGTCCCACCTTGACCACACTGGCCAGGTTCCACCTTGACCACACTGGCCAGGTCCCACCTTGACCACACTGGCCAGGTCCCACCTTGACCACACTGGCCAGGTCCCACTTTGACCACACTGGCCAGGTCCCACCTTGACCACACTGGCCAGGTCCCACTTTGACCACACTGGCCAGGTCCCACCTTGACCACACTGGCCAGGTCCTACCTTGACCACACAGGCCAGGTCCTACCGTGACCACACTAGCCAGGTCCCTCCTTGACCACACTGGCCAGGTCCTGCCTTGACCATACTGGCCAGGTCCTACCGTGACCACACTAGCCAGGTCCCACCTTGACCACACTAGCCAGGTCCTGCCTTGACCATACTGGCCAGGTCCCACCTTGACCATACTGGCCAGGTC